>NC_064615.1:1161060461-1161295940 GCF_023898315.1 Schistocerca nitens | reverse complement strand
TTCGCGCTCCCCTACCCCCCCTTTCGCGCTCCCCTACCCCCCCTTTCGCGCTCCCAGACCCCCCCTTTCGCGCTCCCAGACCCCCCCTTTCGCGCTCCCAGACCCCCCCTTTCGCGCTCCCCGACCCCCCCCCCTTTCGCGCTCCCCGACCCCCCCCCCCTTTCGCGCTCCCCGACCCCCCCCCCCTTTCGCGCTCCCCGACCCCCCCCCCCTTTCGCGCTCCCCGACCCCCCCCCCCTTTCGCGCTCCCCGACCCCCCCCCCTTTCGCGCTCCCCGACCCCCCCCCTTTCGCGCTCCCCGACCCCCCCCCCTTTCGCGCTCCCCGACCCCCCCCCCTTTCGCGCTCCCCGACCCCCCCCCCTTTCGCGCTCCCCGACCCCACCCCTTTCGCGCTCCCCGACCCCACCCCTTTCGCGCTCCCCGACCCCCCCCCCCTTTCGCGCTCCCCGACCCCCCCCCCCTTTCGCGCTCCCCGACCCCCCCCCCCTTTCGCGCTCCCCGACCCCCCCCCCTTTCGCGCTCCCCGACCCCCCCCCCTTTCGCGCTCCCCGACCCCCCCCCCTTTCGCGCTCCCCGACCCCCCCCCTTTCGCGCTCCCCGACCCCCCCCCTTTCGCGCTCCCCGACCCCCCCCCCTTTCGCGCTCCCCGACCCCCCCCCCCTTTCGCGCTCCCCGACCCCCCCCCCCTTTCGCGCTCCCCGACCCCCCCTTTCGCGCTCCCCGACCCCCCCTTTCGCGCTCCCCGACCCCCCCTTTCGCGCTCCCCGACCCCCCCTTTCGCGCTCCCCGACCCCCCCTTTCGCGCTCCCCGACCCCCCCTTTCGCGCTCCCCGACCCCCCCTTTCGCGCTCCCCGACCCCCCCTTTCGCGCTCCCCGACCCCCCCTTTCGCGCTCCCCGACCCCCCCTTTCGCGCTCCCCGACCCCCCCTTTCGCGCTCCCCGACCCCCCCTTTCGCGCTCCCCGACCCCCCCTTTCGCGCTCCCCGACCCCCCCTTTCGCGCTCCCCGACCCCCCCTTTCGCGCTCCCCGACCCCCCCTTTCGCGCTCCCCGACCCCCCCTTTCGCGCTCCCCGACCCCCCCTTTCGCGCTCCCCGACCCCCCCTTTCGCGCTCCCCGACCCCCCCTTTCGCGCTCCCCGACCCCCCCTTTCGCGCTCCCCGACCCCCCCTTTCGCGCTCCCCGACCCCCCCTTTCGCGCTCCCCGACCCCCCCTTTCGCGCTCCCCGACCCCCCCTTTCGCGCTCCCCGACCCCCCCTTTCGCGCTCCCCGACCCCCCCTTTCGCGCTCCCCGACCCCCCCTTTCGCGCTCCCCGACCCCCCCTTTCGCGCTCCCCGACCCCCCCTTTCGCGCTCCCCGACCCCCCCTTTCGCGCTCCCCGACCCCCCCCTTTCGCGCTCCCCGACCCCCCCTTTCGCGCTCCCCGACCCCCCCTTTCGCGCTCCCCGCCCCCCCCTTTCGCGCTCCCCGCCCCCCCCTTTCGCGCTCCCCGCCCGCCCCCTTTCGCGCTCCCCGCCCCCCCCTTTCGCGCTCCCCGCCCCCCCCTTTCGCGCTCCCCGCCCCCCCCTTTCGCGCTCCCCGCCCCCCCTTTCGCGGTATGCCCCCCTTTCGCAGTTTCCCCCCCCGCCTTTCGAAGTTCCCCCACCCCTCTTCGCGGTTTCCCCACCCCCCGCCTTTCCCCTCCCCATTCTCTTTCGTCTTCCCTGTGCGTGTCTGAAGGCCGACCCATGCATTTTCGTGCGTAGCTGGTGACGGGGTATCGCGTAATTCCCCGCCCCAGGTAGACAGGTAGGACACGTACGTATCCCCTGGTAACGGCCTGGCCCAGGGAGGGGTGATTTCCCGAGCTGATACCTTCCGAAGGTGCCGATTGGTCCCTCCGTCCGTTTGTCGGGAGGTGTGACCTGAGGTGTGAACAATCAGCTAATGCGGGAGTGCCCTCAGAGAGGGCCCCACAAGGGAGGAGCGCGCCATCGGAAACGCCGGTAATAATGGGGGATTCTTCCGCAATGGTTTCCTCATCTTCCACTATGTCTGCTCAGAAGCGTAAGTTCACTGAGTCTCAGCCACAGACAGTTCTTCCATCGTTGCCACAGTTCCTTGTAGCGTCTTGGTCTGACGAAGGTCACGAATTCTCCATGGTCAACCGTTTCATTATTCAGAAAGTTGTCGACGCAATTGCAGGTCTTGTAATTTTGTTCCAGATTACGAAATGGCATCTTGTTGTTAGAAACAGTCAGTGCCCTCCAGGCACAAAAATTGCTGCGTACTTCACTGCTCCACACCTTCCCTGTTTGGGTTGAAGCGCACCGCACATCAAATTCCTCACGTGGATTCGTTTACACACACTCCCTCTACGAATTGTCTGATGAGGTAATTCAGCACTATCTGTCTGACCAGGGCATAACGGCTGTTCATAGCATTATGAAAAGGTTTGACACGAACCTCATTCCAACCCGCACTGTCTTCTTCACGTTTGACAAAGTTCAACTCCCATCAAAAATAAAAGCGGGCTATGAGATAATTTCCGTTTGCCCCTACGTCCTAAACCCTACGTGTTGCTATTGGTGCCAGCGGTTCAATCACACCAACGAGTCCAGTTAAATCCGGCCAAATATGTTACGTTTGGCAAGGATGCCCATGAGGGTGCTTGTCCACCTCCATCCCCCCGTTGCATCAACTGTATGGGTGACAACACTGCTTCCTCTCGAGATTGCCCCATTTTTAAAGACGAGAAGCTCATTCAGGAAATCTGAGTGAAGGAAAAGGTGTCGACCTTTGCTGCTCGAAGATTATTCGCAAGTCGAAAGCCCACTGTGCCTCAGACAGGAAAATACAGCACTGTCCTTGCCTCTCCTCGGCCAACAAAGAGGCGGCCATGCAGACTTGTCATCTCACCTTTAGTGACACGGTCGTCAGATCCGCCAGCGCAAAGAGCGCCCGTTCAACCACCCCACTTTCGCCTGTTCAGTCTATGGCTAACCCTTCATCGGGTTCTGCTAAATCTCGATCCCAACAGTCAGACACCCGGACTTCCAAAAAGAGCATACTCGTGAAGATTTTTTATGTACCCCAACTTCACAACCATCGTTTCCTCCTTCATCTAAACATCATGTTTCCAAGAAACCTAATAAGAAACCCCGTTCCTCTCCTTCTCCGCCAAGGCGTGTCTCATCTACAGCACCACCTGGCGGTAACGGCCCTCTGCCGTCTTCTGTGTCGCCGAGGTGCACTGCTGGCGGCCGATGAACCGGCCAATCGCTTGTGGCAGGAGCTTCTCCTGAACAACCTATGGATCAGGATCTTTTGCCTTCGGCTGAGTGCCGTTCCATGCTGTCGGTCACAAGCTCTGAGCAGTCGTTGAGTTGACGGCAACCTTGGTCACATTCTTCCATTTTCTGTCCACCCTATGTCCATTATCCATTGGAATATCGGAGGCATTCGAGCCAATCGGGATGAATTGACGATCCTCCTACGATCCTAATCGCTGGTCATCTTCTGTCTTCAGGAAACAAAGCTGTGTCCCCACGACCGCTATGTCTTCCCCCATTTTTAGTCAGTCCAATGTGATCTTCCCTTGTTGAAGGCACTCCAGCACATGGGGGACTAAAGATTCTTCTCCATAATTCTCTCCATTATCACCCAATCCCCTTAAACACTTCCTTCCAAGCAGTTGCTGTCCGTCTTTCCCTTTCTGGATACACCTTCTCTCTTTGTACTGTATACATTCCATCGTCCACATCAATGGCATGAGCTTGATCTCCTTCATCTTCTTGGTCAGCTTCCACACCCCGATTTGCTGGTTGGGGACTTCAATGCCCACTACCCGCTTTGGGGATCTCCACATCCTTGTCCACGTGGTTCACTATTGTTAGACGTCTTCCACCAAGCGGATCTAGTTTGCCTCAACACTGGTGACCATACATTTCTGTCTGCCTCCACGACAAATTTCTCTCATTTGGACCTTGCGGTCGGTACTGTTCCGCTAGCTCGGGGCTTCGAATGGTTCGCCCTTGATGATACACACTCGAGTGACCACTTTCCATGTGTCCTTCGATTGCAGCCACAACTGCGATATATGCGCCCGAGACACTGGAAGTTTGCCCAAGCCGATTGGACACATTTTTCGTCTCTAGCGACATTCGATGACCGTGACTTTCCTAGCGTCGCCGATGAGGTCATTCATATTACAGACGTTATTCTTACAGCTGCGGAACGTTCAATACCACGCACCTCCGAATTGCCCCGGCGCCCCCCAGTTCCTTGGTGGAACGAGGCATGCCGTGACCCAAAACGTGAGCGGCGACGTGCTCTTCGCGTTTTCCGCCACCATCCTACTTTGGTCAACTGTACCCGCTATAAGTAGTTCCGTGCGCGATGCCGTCGTGTCATCCACGATAGCAAGAAGGCAAGCTGGAAATTCTTTACTAGCTCATGTAACACCTTCACTCCCACCTCGAAAGTTTGCAGTCGGATTAGACGGTTATCTGGCGCACCTAGTTTCTCCCCGGTCTCTGGGCTAACTGTCGCGCATGATAAGTTAGAGGACCCTGTCGCAATTTCTAACTCATTGGGTCAACACTTTGCTGAGATTTAGAATTCTTCAAATTACCCGCCAGCGTTTCTCCCGAAGAAACGTGCAGCGGAAGTGCAACCTCTTGCTTTCTCCTCTCAAAATCGCGAAAGCTATAATACTGTTTCCTCCATACGGGAACTCCAACATGCACTCTCTTCTTCTCGCTCCTCAGCCCCAGGACCGGATGGTACCCACATCCAAAATTTTCTGCATTTATCATACCATAGTCTGCGTTACCTCCTTCGCCTTTATAATCGAATTTGGACCGACAGTGCTTTTCCCAGACGATGGCGGGAAGCTATCGTCGTTCCTGTTCCGAAACGTGGAAAGGACAAACTTCTCCCCTCTAGCTATCGGCCCATTTCTCTCACGAGTAGTGTATGTAAAGTTCTGGAGCGTATAGTGAATTGCCGTTTAGCTTGGTGGCTGGAATCCTGCAGTCTTTTAGCACCTGCCCAATGCGGTTTCCGAAAGCATAGTTCTGCAGTTGACCATCTTGTTGCTCTCTCCACTTATATCATGAACAATTTTCTCCGGAAACTCCTAACAGTAGCAGTATTTTTTGATCTGGAGAGAGCATACGATACCTGTTGGAGGACAGGCCCTCTTGGGGCTTTCGAGGTCGGCTGCCACTATTTCTTCGCGAATTTATGGCAGAGCGCACATTTAGAATGCGGGTGAACACTACTCTCTCCCGTACTTTCTCCCAAGGAAACGGGATACACCAGAGCTCCATGCTAAGTGTTCTACTGTTTGGCATTGCTATAAATCCAATTATCGACTGTCTCCTTCCCGATGTCTCAGGCTCCCTCTTTGTGGACGATTTTTCGATCTACTACAGCTCTTAACGGACCAGCATTCTTGAACGACGTCTTCAAGGCTGTCTCGATCGCCTCTACTCTTGGAGCATCGAAACCGTCTTCCGTTTTCTCCCAGTAAGACCGTTTGTGTTAATTTTTGGCGACGTAAGAAGTTTCTTCCACCCTTCTTACATCTAGGACCTGTCAACCTTCCGTTTTCGGACGTCGCTAAATTCTTGGGTCTCATGTTTGACAGAAAACTGTGTTGGTCTCCCACGTTTCCTATCTTTCGGCTCTGTGTTTGCGATCCCTGAACACCCCCCGTGTCCTGAATGGTACCTCCTGGGGAGCGGACCGAGTGGTACTTCTCCGCCTCTATCGCGCTTTAGTGCGCTCGAAATTGGACTATGGAAGCATAGTTTACTCCTCTGCTCGACCGTCTATTCTTCGTCGTCTCGACTTTATCCACCACCGTGGATTACGTTTAGTGTCTGGAGCTTTTTACACCAGCCCTGTGGAAAGCCTTTATGCTGAGACTGCTGAACCTCCGCTGTCCAATCGGCGACCAGTCCTTCTGAGTCGTTATGCTAGCCGTCTGTCTTCCATGCCTGCTAATCCAGCCCATGACATTTTTTTCGACGCCTCGTTGGATTTAGGGTATGCTGGCCGCCCTTCCTCCCTACTACTGGGAGTCCGCTTGCGTCAACTGCTCCATTCTCTTTCCTTCCGCTTTCCCAAAACCTTCTTGACAACTTGTGGTGCAGCACCGCCTTGGCTCCGTCCCAGGACCTGCCTACTCTGTGACTTTCGTCAGTTTCCCAAGGATGGTACACTTTCACTCGTTTATCGTCGGGCATTTGCTGCTCTATGTGCACAAATAAAGGAAGCCACATCTATTTACACTGATGGCTCGAAAACATCGTTAGGTGTAGGGAGTGCCTATATTGTTGATGACACCCCAAATCGATTTCGGCTTCCCGACCAGTGTTCTGTTTATACTGCGGAGCTTTACGCTGTTCTCCAGGCTGTCCAATACATCCGCCACCATCAGCGGTTACAGTATGTTATCTGTTCAGATTCTCTCAGCTCTTTCCTCAGTCTCAAAGCTCTCTACCCTGTCCACCCTCTGGTCCACCGGATTCAGGACTGCCTGCGCTTGCTCCACCTGAGGGGCGTCTCGGTGGCGTTTCTCTGGCTCCCAGGACACGTTGGTATCTGTAGAAATGAGGCTGCCGATATAGCGGCCAAGGCTGCAGTCTCTCTTCTTCGGCCAGCTATTCGATGAATTCCCTTCGCCGATCTGTGGAGTGTTTTATGTCGACGTGTTATTCTTTTATGGCACGCACATTGGTCGACACTTCCCCCTAATAAATTGCGGGACGTGAAAGCTCTTCCCTGTGCTTGGACCTCTTCCTCCCGAACGCGTCGTCGGGAGGAGGTAATTTTAACTAGACTCCGGATAGGGCACTGTCTTCTTAGCCATCGACATCTTTTAAGTGGCAATCCTCCCCCACTCTGTCTCGACTGCTCTCAGCTGTGGACGGTAAGACACCTTTGAATTGAGTGCCCCTATTTTACTTCACTACGCGCCCGTCTACAGCTGTCGCCTGATATATCGTCCATTTTAGCAGATGACACGCGCTCGGCTGATCGCGTTCTCGAGTTTATTTGTGCGAGTGAGATGTCAGTAATTTGAAGCTCTTTTTGGGGACAACCATCCCCTTTCTGTGGTAGATTTTTAAGCTTTCCTTCTGCTTTTAGTTTCTCCAATTCTTCGCGTTTCGTTCCCATTGTTGCCGGTTTCCATTTTCGTTTTTTACCTTTTCCTAAGCCACAGACCGGGCGCTAATGACAATAGCAGTTTTGCGCCCCAAAACAAGAAAAAAAAAATTCCCCCTGATCTCTCCGGCAAATCACCACCTCTGAGGGAGAAGGAAAAGACCAGCCATCACTAAACAATGGCTCCCATAGGGACTTTTGCAGTGCAGTTGTATTTAAATGGATACCGCTCACATTTGGAAGAATGACAGCTCCTGGTCCAGGAGAAACCCTTCTGCATCTGCGTACAAGATACTCATCTTAAAGTCACAGACACATCAGCATTATGAGGTTACCACCCCTACAGGAAAGATGATTATACTGGAGGCAGGGCTAAAATTGGTGTGACTGTTTTCATTGATGACGGATACCTCTCCTCTCCTGTCCCTCTTACCATGACCATGCTAGCAATTGCTGAGAAAGTTCTCACACCCTTTAATATCACAGCGTGTTCTTTGTGCCTTCCACCTAATGATGATTTGGTAGCAAACATACTGACACAACTCTTCAGGCCCTCCCACACCCATTCCTCATGGGGGATTTAAGTGCACACATTGTATTGTAGGGCTCGCCTACCACTTGCTCCAGGGGTCAGGTGATCTAGCGATGCATCCATTCTGAGAATATCTGCCTTCTGAACTTGGGTCAGATGATGCACTTTTCCACAGCTCCAATGTCTTTTTTAGCCATTGACCTTTGTTATTGTTCCCCAGCTGTAGCAGACTGAGTTCAGTGGAAGTGGCTACAGATTCACATTCCAGTGACCTCTTCTGAGTGTGGATCTGTCTGCCAACAGTGGCTGATAGGAGACCACACAGATGGATGATACAAAGGGCAAATTGGTTGCAGTATAGTCGATAGGCTATTTTTGACCAAAAGGATTGTGCATAGGACACAATGGCCCATATCAGTTCTGAGATCCAATCGGCTGCTGCAGAGTCCATCCCCCAGTCTAGTAGCCACATTAGATGATGGCCTGAGCCTTGGTGGAATTAAGACTAGATTGACAACCAGGGCCAAATTAACAGCTCTGCAGAACTTCAAAAACCATCCAAGTACAGGAAACCTTCATGCCTACAGGTCTGCAAGAGCACATGCGAGGTGAGTGATAAAAGAACAGGTCTTCCTGGAACGAATTCTTGACTTACATTAATTGGTCCACTTCTGCTGCCCACGTTTGGAACTCAGTAAAGTGGATTTCAGGCAAGCGCAGTACACGTCCCATTACGGGCTTTTCAATGAATTTGGTGTTGATAGATATGACAAGCCATGGCTCAGGTTTTAGCTGAACCCATTTCTGCTGTCACCAAGTCATCCAGACAAGCTCCTGCTTTTCAGGTGTTCCATAGGATTGCAGAGATGAGGAAATTCAATTTCTTCTCATGTAATGAGGAAGTCCACAACCTTCTGGTCTCCATTTGTCAACTGGAATTAGCTTTGTCTGTAGCCAGAGACACAGCTCCAGGTCGTGATAAGATCCACTATGCCAGGCTTTGTCATCTGTGCTCTGAACTGAAAGGATGGCTCCTTTCTGGTTTTAGTCATATCTGGTTTCGTGGACACTACCTCATGAATTCGAAGGAGGCAATATTAATTCCATTCTGGAAACCAGGCAAAGACCTTAGTGCCCCTAACTGTTACTGGGGTGTAGCCCTTATGAGTGGAATCTGTAAGACTCCTGAATGCATGGTCCACTACTGCCTCCTCAGGTTGCTCGTGTCGTGAGGTCACCTGAGCCCCTACCGATGTGATTTCAGGCACTACAATTCTACTCTTGACAATGCAAATTTACTGGACAGCGATACAGGAATCCTCCTTATGCTGAAACCATTTGGTGTGGGACGTTTTAAACCTCCAGAAAGTATGAAACTTTCTGCTTGTACAACATCCTTTGCCAACTTCATGAATGGGGACTACATGGACATCTGCCACTTCTTATCCAGTTATTTCTTGAGTACTGGCATTTTTGATACCACATTGGAAATTCCTTGGCTGACTGATATGTTAAAGAGAATTGTCATGCTAGGCAGTGTACTCAGTGAAACTTCCTGACAGATTAAAACTTTGTGCCGGAGCAAGACCTGAGCTCAAGACCTTTGCCTTTTGCTCGTAAGTGCTTTACCATCTGGGCTACCCAAGCATGACTTACGCACACTCTGCTGCAGAGTGAAAATCTCATACAGTGTACTCAGTGTCACACCATTCGCCATCACTGTCAATGGCATTTCCTCCACAGTCAGGAGCACTGTCAAATACTCTTTGTTTGTGGATAACTGTGTAGTCTTCTACTCTTCCTCCGATCTTACAACAGTGACGATGTAGCTGATAACCTGGACCAGGACTACTGGTTTTTGGTTATCACCAGAGAAGACCACGCATGCCAATTTTAACTGTCCTTGTCCAAGTTTTAACCAACCAGTATTCACAATGAGGGACAGTATTTTACGTTTTCAAGAAACTGAGCACTTTTTGGGTTTATTATTTGACTCAAAATTAACTTGAAAGACATATGAACAAAGGGCTTCCAGTCATTGAATACTTGGAAATGCCTTAGCATACAAATATAGGAGGCTTGACAGATCCTCCCTCCTGCATTTTTATAGGGCATTTGTTCAATCACTTTTAGTTTATGGCAATCCTTATTTCCTATCTCAAGGTGTTAGATGCTGTCCACCACGAGGACTTTCTGACATTGACTGGAGCCTTTTGGACAAGTCCATTTCAGTCTGTCTCTGGATTTGGCTGGACACGTGCTGAAAATATCAGTGTAACCTCAGTCATTGGCATTTAGAGCAATGCTCCCAACTTTGGTTTCCTCCATTTTAAGCACATACCACTGTTTTATCATTGTTTATACAGATGGATCACAGCAAAAAAATGTCTTCGGTTGTTTTGCTGTTTTACCTTAATAGGTTTACAAAGTGTGTCTTCCAGAATAATTCACAAATTTTGATGCAGAGTTAAATGGCACTCTGATGGCACTGAAGAGGATACAGACATCACCATACAAGGTTTCTTGTCTGTTTTGACTTGCTTAGTTTACTACAAGCAATTCGCCAACTGTATCCAGAAATATCAAAGACCAGTTGATTCAACACATCCATGACTTACTATAGTGATGCCAACACTGTGGCAAGGAAGTGATAATTTGCTGGGTACCTGGCCACGTCATGATACAAGGAAACTATATGGCCAACAAAGTCACTGAGGATTCATTTTAGAATGCTGCTGTTCATCAGTGTCCCATTTTGTTGCATGCCATCACCTCATTTTTTGACAAATGCATCATGTGTCAGTAGGAGACTAAATGGTTGCATGTGACACAAAACAAACTATTTTTGTCATCTGTCTTCTGACTGGTTCAATGTGGCCCATCACAAATTACTCCTTTTTGCCTATCCCTTCATCTCAAAGTAGCACTTGCAAGCTATGTCTCCAATTATTTGTTGGATGTATTCCAATCTCCATCTTCCTCTACAGGTTTGCCCTCTGCAGCTTCCTCTAGTACCATGGAAGTCATGCCCTGATGTCTTAACAGATGTCTTATTATCCTGTCCCTTCTCCTTTTAGTGTTTCCTGTGTATTCATTTCCTCTCCATTTCCAAGCATAACCTCTTCATTCCTTACCTTATCACTCCACATAATTTTCAACATTCGCCTGCAGCACGATATCTCAAATGCTTCGATTCCCTTCTGTTTTGGTTTTCCCACAGTCCGTGTTTCACTGACATACAATACTGTGCTCCAGACGTACATTCTGAGAAATTTCCTCCTCCTATTAAGGCCTATGTTTGATACTAGTAGACTTGTGTTACCCAGGAATGCCATTTATGAGAGGGCTAGTCTGCTTTTGATGTCCTCCTTGCTCCACTGGTCATTGGTTATTTTGCTGTCTAGGTAGCAGAATTCATTAACTTCATCTACTTCATGCCCATCAGTCCTGATTTTAAGTTTCTCACTCTTCTCATTTATGCTAATTTTCATTACTTTCATCTTTCTTTGATTTACTCTCAATCCATATTATGTACTCATTATATTGTTCATACCATTCAGCTTATCATGTAATTCTTCTTCACTTTCACTCAGGATAACAAAGTCATCAGTGAATCGTATCATTGATATCCTTTCAACTTGAATTTTAATTCCATTCCTGATGCATTCTTTTATTTATATCATTGCTTCTTTGATGTACAGATTGAACAGTAGGGAGGAAAGACTACATCCTGTCTTTCACCCTTTTTTATCTGAAAACTTCATTTTTGTTTGTGCTCTCTTATTATTCCTTCTTCACTCTTGTATATATTGCACATTAGCGTCTGTCCCTATAGCTTACCCCTATTTTTCTCAGATTTTCGAACATCTTGACCAGTTTACATTGTCGAATGCTTTTTCCAGGTCAACAAATCGTATGAATGTGTCCTGATTTTTCTTTAGTCTTCTTTCCATTATCAACTGCAATGTCAAGATTGCCTCTCTGGTGCCTTTACCTTTTGTAAAGCCAAACTGATCGTCATCTAGCACATCCCCAATTTTCTTTTCCACTCTTCTGTGTATAATTGTTGTCAGAAACTTCGGTGCCTGAGCTGCTAAGCTGATTGTGTGATAATTCTTGCACTTGTCAATTCTTGCAGTCTTCAGAATTGACTGGATGATATTTTCCTGAAAGTCAGATGATATGTCCCCAGACTCATACATTCTAGACACCAATTTGTTGCCACTTCTCCCAATGATTTTAGAAATTCTGATGGAATGTTATCTATCCCTTCTGCCTTACTTAATCTTAAGTCTTCCGAAGCTGTCTTAAATTCAGATTCTATTATTGGATCCCCTATCTCTTCTAAATTGACTCATGGTTCTTCTTCTATCACATCGGAAAAATCTTTCCCCTCATAGAGGCCTTCAACATACCTGGAATTTCTATTGCATTCTTCATATTACCACCCTTGTTTTTTGTGTCGTCAAAGGTTGTTTTGACTTTGCTGTATGCGGACTAGCCCTTCCAACAATCATTTCTTTTTTGATTTATTCAAACTTTCCATGCAGTCTTTTTGTCTTAACTTCCTGCAGTTCCTATTTATTTATTTCCTTCCTCAATGACTTGTATCTCTATATTCCTGAGTTTCCCTGAACATTTTTGTACGTCTTTCATTCATCGATCAACTGAAGTATTTCTTTCGTACTCATGCTTTCTTCGCAGTTACCTTCTTTGTACCTCTGTTTTTCTTTCCAACATCTGTGATTGCCCTTTTTTAGAGATGTCCATTCCTCTTCAGCTGTATTGCCTGCTGAGCTATTCCTCACTGTGCTATCTATAGCCATATAGAACTTAAAAGTGCATCTCTTCATCCCTTAGTACATCTGTATCCCAATTCTTTGAGTATTGATTCTTCCTGACTAATCTCTTGAACTTCAGACTACTCTTCATCACTACTTCAATACATTGTGATCCGAGTCTGTATCTTCTCCTGGGTATGCCTTAAAGTCCAGTATCTGATTTCCAAATCTCTGTATGACCATGATGTAACCTACCTGAGATCTTTCCTTATCTGCATGCTTTTTCAAGTATACCACCTCCCCTTGTGATTCTTGAACAGAGTATTTGCTATTACTAGCTGAAATTTATTACAGAACTCAATTAGTCTTTCTCCTCTAACTTTCCTTGTCCCAGGCCCATATTCTCCTGTAACCTTTTCTTCTACTCCATCCCTAAAACTTCATTCCAGTCCCCCATGACTATTTTATTTTAGTCTCCCTTAATGCACTGTATTAACCTTTCAACATCCTCACATACATTCTCTGTATTTTCGTCTTCAGCTTGTGGCATCAGCACGTGTACCAGAACTATATTTGCTGGTGTCTATTTGGTGTCGATTCTGACAAGAACAAGCATATCACTGAACTGTTCACTATAATAGACTCTCTGCCATACCCTCCTATTCATAATGAATCCTACATCTGCTATACGATTTTCTGTCACTGTTTATGTTACCTTATACTCATCTGACCAGAAATCCTTGTCTTTCCATTTAACTTCACTGACCACTACTATATGTAGATTGAGCTTTTGCGTTTCCCTTTTCAGATTTTCTAGCTTCCCTACCACATTCAAGCTTCTTACATTCCATGCCCTGAGATGCAGGATGTTATCTTTTAGTTGATCATTCAATGTTTTTCTCGTGGTCACCTCCCCCTTGGCAGTCCCATCCTGGAGATCTGAATGGAGGACTAGTCCAGAATATTTTGGCAATGGAGTGATCATCATGACACTTTCTCAATTACAGGCCACATGTTCTGTGAATACAACACTAGGTGCCTTTAATATAGAGGTTCCCATTGCCTTCTGCATCCTCATGCCATTGATCATTGCTGATTCTTCCACCTTTAGGAGCAGCTTTTTACTCAAGGACAAGAGAGTGCTCTGAAAATCTGACGACTGGTCGTACAAGGAATGTCAAGAAAGGTAGGAAGATATATTTCCTCAGCAAGGCAGACAGGATACAAATTTAACGATACTCGGCAGTCTGCATCAAATATTCAGTGATGAGGATGAAGAGGTGGAGAACAAATGGAAAACATTCAAAGGCATCATTCAGTATGCCCTACACAAGTATGTTCTGAGTAAGGTTTTAAGGGATGGGAAAGATCCACCATGGTTTAATAGCCGTGTTAGGAAAGTGCTACGTAAGCACAGTACTTCATCTTAGATTCAAGAGAAGTAAAAACCTAGCTGACAAACAAAAGCTGAACGAAGGAAAAATGAGTGTAAGGAGAGCAATGGGAGCAGTGTTCAATGATTTGAAAAGTAAGATGTTGTCAACCAACCTGAGTAAAATCCGTAAGAGATTTTGGTCATATGTAAAATCAGTAAGTGGGTCAAAATCACCTACTATTTTCTCAGTGACCACACTGGCACCGAAACAGAAGATAACAGAGAAGGCCAAAATACTGAATTCAGTCTTCCAAAGTTGTTTCGCCATGGAAGATCGTAACACTGTCCGTCCTTTCAATCGTTGTGCGAACGTCGAAGTGGCAGATATTGAGATAATCGATTGCGGTATTGAAAAGCTTCTACAATTTCTTAGTAGTGGAAAGGCTGAAGGACCAGATGAGATACCTATGAGATTCTATAAAGATTATACAAAAGACTTTCTCCCTTCCTGGCAGTAATTCATCACAGATCGTTTGAACAACAAAAGATACCCAACAATTGGAAAAAAGTGCAGCTCATTCCAGTTTTTAAGAATGGCTGTAAGACAGATCCATATAATTATAGACCTATATCATAGATGTCAATCTGTTGTACAATTATGGAACATGTTTTATGCTAAGGACATATGACTTCTTGGAAAAAAATCAACATGGATTCCACAAACAGAGATCATGCAAAACTCAGTTGGCTCTGTTCCTCCACCAGATCCACAGTGCAGTGGACAATGGCGCTAAGACTGATGCCATGTTCCTTGACTTCAGTAAAGCATTTGACAGCATGCCGCATTGCCATTTAATAAAGAGGGGAAAAAAAAATTCCGAGCTTACGGAGTATCGGAACAGACCTGGCCCCGCCTGCGGGTCCGGGGGTTAGAATAGGCCCGAGGTATTCCTGCCTGTTATACGAGGTGACTGAAAGGAGTTTCACACATTTCAGCCTCTACGTGATGGTCCCCTGTAGAGTTTGACCTCAATTCTTCAAAATTTTTTCAAAGAGCGAGCCAATTGGGGAAGGGCACCTTACAAGGTGTATCGTGTCCATCATCAATTGACATCTTTAGCACACTTGCAGTCCTGCCATTCTCCATCTCGTGGGTGAGGACACCTTCCTGGGTGCATTTTCCACAATTTACTATTCAGCGTCAATTTCTGCATTGACGATGGACATGGACTTCTTTGCACCTAATATCCAGTACAGTGGCCAGTCTGTTCTGGTGGGACCGCCATGTACCCTGTTGGTTGTAGCCCCCTGACCACACAGGGATTGCTCTGCTGATGCCTGTGCCATTAACTCCCCACGTATGGCAAGGGTTAGATGCCCAGCCCCTTGGGGCATCAGGACTCATGATAATGGCCATCCTTTCCAGGTGGTCTTTGCTGCAGCTGGGTGGTGCCCGTGGGGAGGACCCCTAGTCAGTGGGTGGCATAAGGGTGGATGACACGCGATGAAGTGTAGTCCATCATCTTTTGCTGGTGATGAAACACCAGCAGTCTCTAAGCGATGACGAACTCGATACAATGCACGGAAGTATGACCCCAAATAGTTTCCCTCCCTGGCCACACCATGGCAGGAACATCAGGCTAAGGATGACAGCGGATCTTATTCTCCCCGGTACCTTATATGTTCAAGAGCTGATGGGGAATCTTTTATGATGAAGCCTCAGTTTTTTGTTGAACATTTAGAGGACGAGTTCAGGGAGGGGGAGAGCTTGTTGAAAATGTGTCAGTCTTGATCAAAACAGTGTCCTCTGCCCCGTCACAGGAGTTACTCACTTGTGACAAGCTGGGGAATGTTTCTGTAACCATCGCACCTCATAACAGCTTAAATATGGTCCAGGGTATCATATTTGACAGAGACCTTCTTTTGCAGTCAGACCATGAGCTGCATACATATTTAAAACAGCGAGGTGTACATTTCATCTGGCGTGTCCACTGGTGTTGGAAGGATAATCAGGTTGCCACCAGTGCCTTCAACTTGGCCTTTGAGGCTGATACATTGCCCAAGAAGGTCAAGGCAATGGTCAACCAGTGTGATGTAAAGCCCTATATTCCTCACGCAATGCGGTGCTTAAAGTGCTGTAAGTTTGGCCATGTCTTCCTGCTTTACTTCCAGCGTCACATGCCAAGATTGTGGACGCCTATCACATCCCAATACTCCATGTGCCCCGCCTCCCATCTGTGTCAGCTGCGGAGAGCACATTTCACCTTGCTTGCCTGATTGCAGGATTCTCCAGAAAGAAAGGAAAATCATGGCGTATAAGACCCTGGACCGCCTGACCTACACTGAGGCTAAGAGAAAATTTGAACATCTGCATCCTGTGCGTATGACACCGTCTTATGCCGCCACTACAACAGTTCTGGCACCATCAGCTCCGCCAACCCAGGTCACCTCTCAGAGCCGGAAGAGTACACCTGCCCCCTTGATGGTGGGGGGGGCATTTCCGTCCCTGTTGTTCCTGCACCATATACTTCAGGAGCAACACCCCTCAACCATCAGGGATCTTTGTCCCCATTTATAAGCTGGAGAAGCGAAAGTCTTCTTCTGGTTCTCTGACTAGGAAGGGTCCCTTGGGACCCTCCATTCCCAGGTTTCTTATAGTGGGAAAGACGACACCCGCCAGTGTCTGAAGAGCCCAAAAGCAGCTGGTTTTAGGGCTTCACGCTCATCCTCAGTCCCAGAGACTGTGAAGTCCTCCCAGCCAGGGAAACCCAAGGAGCAGCGAGAGAAATCCAAAAAGAAAACCCCCCAGACCAAGGAAACTGCGGTGGCACCCAAACCACCGCTACCTACAAGCTCTGTGGCTGAGGATGGGGTGGAGGTTGTGGCATCTGCTGAGGACCTAGATCTAGTCAGAACCTCAGATACAAATGATATAGACTGCTCAGGCATTAAATTGGTGGCAGTGGGTGACTCTGGGGGGGGGGGGGGGGGGGGGGGAGAGGGAGAAACTGCCTCATTGAATGTTCCATGCTTTCCCAGTCTCATGATGTCATCCTCCAGTGGAGGCAGAGCTATGGCAACTGTTACACTTTACACTTGCTGCCTCTATTGCTCTCCAGGAAACCTGGTTCCCAGCAATGCGGACCCCTGCCTTCCGCAGCTATAAGGGATGTTACAGGAACCAAAGCGACTACAATCCAGTGTCAGGTGGAGTTTGCATTTATGTCCTAAACTCGGTCTGTAGCTGAAGCTGTGGTTGTCAGAATGACGACGACGTGGGAAATAACTGTCTGCAATTTATACCTTCCCCTAGGTGGTGCAGTACCCCTGAATGTATTAGTTGCACTGATTGATCAACTCCCTAAACTTCTCTTACGTCTGGGAGATGTTAATGCCCATAATCCCTTGTGGGTTAGTACTATGCTCACTGACTGAGTTGGAGATGTCAAAACTTTACTTCTGCAATTTGACCTCCGCCTCTTAAATACTGGGACCACCATACATTTCAGTGTGGCTCATGGTAGTTACTCGGCCATCGATTTATCAATTTGCAGCCCAGGACTTCTCCCATCTATCCACTGGAGAGCACATGATGACCTGTGTTGAGTGACCACTTCCCCATCTTCCTGTCACTGCCCCAGCATCAGGCACATGGACACCTGCCCAGATGGGCTTTGAACAAGCCGGACTGGGGAACTTCACCTCTGCTGTCACCGCTGAATCTCCCCCACACGGTAACATGCATGTAATCGTTGAGCAGGTGACTAGCACAATTGTTTCTGTGGCAGAACACGTGATCCCTTACTCTTAAGGTGCCCGAGGTGTAAGGCAGTCCCTTGGTGGTCGCCGGAAGTCACTGAAGCAATTAAGGAGCGTTGGCGAGGTCTGCAGCAGCATAAGCGGCACCCGTCCCTGGAGCACCTCATATACTTGTAACGGTTCTGTACCGTGTTCACTACCTTATCAAACAATGGGGGAAGGAGTGTTCGGAGCAATACGTCTCCATCATTGGGTGCCACATGTCATGTTCCAAAGTCTGGGGAAAGGTCAAACGTCTTTTCCGGTAGCAGGCCCCAACAGCTGTCCCCGTGGTTACCATAAATTGCGAGTTATGTACCGATGTGAACGCGATTTCCAAGCGCTTTGCCTGAACCTCTGTGTCGGAGAATCACCCCCCCCCCCCCCCCCCCAGCCTTTCACATACTCAAGCGGCTGCTAGAAGTGAATGTTTTCTCGTTAACTACACGCTTCAGTAAATCCTATACCGCCCCATTGACAGAGTGGGAACTCCTCAGTGCCCTTGCACATTGCCCCGACACAACTCCTGTGCCTGATTGCATCCACAGCCAGATGATTAAACATCTCTCATCTGACTACAAGCGGTATCTGCATGTTATCTTCAACTGGCTCCGGTGCGATGGCGACCTTCCATAGCAATGGCGGGAGAGCACCATCATTCTGGTGCTCAAACTTTGTAAAAACCCTCTTCATGTGGGTAACTATCAGACCATCAGCCTCACCAATGTTCTTCGTAAGCTACTGGAACGTATGGTATGTTGGCGGTTGGGTTGGGTCGGGTCCTGGAGTCACGTGGCTTTCTGGCTCCATGTCATGGTGGCTACCACAAGGGTCGCTTTACCACTGATTATCTTGTGTCCATCGAATCTGCCATCCAAACAGACTTTTCCAGACAGCAACACCCGACTGCCATCTTTTTTGACTTGCATAAAGCATACGACATGAATCGGTGACATCATATCCTTTCCACATTGTATGAGTGGAGTCTCCGGGGACCACTCTGGATTTTTATCCAAAACTTCCTGTCGCGCCATACTTCGCATGTCAAAGTAGGTGACTCCCATAGTCCCATCCATATCCAGGAGAATGGAGTCCCACAGGGCTCTGTATTAAGAGTCTCCCTATTTTTAGTGGCCATTAACATTCTAGCAGCAGCTCTCAGGCCCTCTGTCTCACCTACTCTGTATGCAGACAACTTTGGCATTTCATACTGCTGCTCCAGCACTATTGTTGCTGAGCGTCTCCTCCAGGGAACCATCCACAAGGTGCAGTCATGGGCTCTATCACGGCTTCCAGTTTTCTGCCACAAAGTCGTGTGTCAGGCACTACTTTTGGCGTCATACAGTTCATCTGGAACCCTCACTTTACCTTAATGGCAATCCACTCACTGTAGTGGAGACATATCAATTCCTAGGACTGGTTGTCGATGATCGATCACTTGGCTGCCTCAACTTCATCAGCTTAAGCAGAACTGCTGGCAGCACCTCAATGCCCTCTGTTGCCGGAGCAACACCAATTTGGGTGCAGATCGCTGTACGCTGCTGCAGCTCTACAGAGCCCTTGTCCAACACTGAATTGAGTATGGGACTGTGGTTTATGGTTTGGTAGCACCTTCAGCATTGCGTTTACTTGACCCTGTGCACCACTGTGTTGTTTGATTAGCGGCATGAGCTTTTAGGATGAGTCTGGTGATCAGTGTACTGGTAGAGGCTGGTGTCCCTCCACTGCAGATCAGACATGCGCAACTGCCCAACAGTTATGCATCACACATTCATAGTTCACCTGAGCATCTGGATTAAAATCTCCTTTTCCCACCTGCGGCAGTCCAACTCCCACATCGGGAGCCCAGAATGGGCCTAACGATTGTAGTTCACGTGTGGTCCCTTCTCTCCAAACTGGAGTCCTTCCCTTTACCACCTCTACTTGAGGTCCGTTCACATGCACGTCCATGGTGTACACCTCGGCCACAGCTTTGTCTGGACCTTTTGCATGGTGCTAAGGACTCCGTTAACCCCGCCACTCTCCGCTGTCACTTCCTCTCGATTCTTGACGGGTTCCGGGACTCTGAAGTGGTTTACACTGACAACTCAATGGCTGATGGACACATAGGCTTTGCATATGTTCACGAAGGTTAAGTTGAACACCACTACTTGCCAGTTGGCTGCAGTGTTTTCACTGCAGAGCTGGTGGCCATATCTCGTGCTCTTGATTACATCCACTCATGCCCTGGCGAATAATTTCTCCTGTGTGCTGACTCATTGAGCAGCCTACAAGCTATCGACCAGTGCTACCCACGCCACTCTCTGGTAGCGTCCATTTGGGAGTTCATCTATTCCCTGGAACAGTCCCGACGATCTGTGTTGTTTGCGTGGACCCCCAGGACACGTCAGAATCTCCAGCAACAAACTTGCAGACAGGGTGGCCAAACAGGCGACACAAAAACTGCTTCTGGAAATAGGCATCTCCGAAGCTGACTTGCAAGTTTTTACAGTTTTGGGAGATGGAATGGCATAACAGCATGCACAACAAACTGTGTGACATTAAGGAGACTATGGATATGTGGAAGTCTTCCATGCAGGCCTCTCGCAGGGATTCAGTTGTCACCTGCCGGCTCCGCATTGGCCATATGTGGCTAACACATGGTTACCTACTCTGGCGCGAGTACCCACCTCAGTGTCACTGTGGATCCCAAATGACAGTCATCCACCCCTTGCTAGACTACCCACTTTTAGCCACTCTGCAGCAGACTTTTAACTTTCCCAGCACCCTGCCTTCAGTGTTGGGCAACAATGCCTCCAAAGAATCTTTAGTCTTAAGTTTTATTTCTGAGAGCAGGTTTTATACTTCTATGTAGGTTGTAGCACATGTCCTTTGTCCCTCTGTGTCCTTCACCATAGTGCTTTTAGATTCGAGGTTTTCAATGTGTTGCAGAGTGGCTAGCTTTCCCTTTTTATTCTTGTGGTTTCCCAGCCACTCTAATCTGCTTTCATGTTTTACTCTTTTCTGTTTCTAGTGTCTCCCTGTTGTTTTCTTGTCCGCTTCTGTTCCTTTTATTGTTTGTTGCCTTCCCTTCATTCTTGTGGCTTTTCCTTTCTTTCTGTTTTGTGTTATATGTTTTGTCCATTTTATTCTCACACTTCTGGAATTGTTTTATTAGGAACAAGGGACCGATGATCTGGTAGTTCAGTCCCTTATCCTTCCTTTAAACGAACTGACTAACCAACCAGACCTGCAACTGGATTCAAGACTTTCTTGCAGATAGAACTCAACATGTCGCTTGTAATGGAACTAAATTGACAGAGGTAAAGATAATATCTGGAGTACCACAGGGAAGTGTTACAGGGCCATTGCTATTCACAGTATATGTAAATGATCTAGTAGGAAGTGTGGGATGCTCTTTAAGGCTATTTTCAGATGATGCAGTTGTTTATACAAAGCAGCAACGGCATATGATGGTAAGAATTTGCAGAATGACCTGCAGAGAATTGATCAACGGTGCAGACTCTGGCAGTTGACTCCGAATGTAAATAAATGTAACATATTGTGCATATATAGGAAAAGAAATCCACTACTGTACAGCTACACTAGTGGTGGGTTTTGAGCCCAGAACTGATGAAATTTTTTTTACTGATCAAACACACTACCCCTAGACCACTGGCTTAGAGGCCAGTGCAGCTGCTCAAATCAACCACACAGGTATGTCAGCCTCACAACTGGATCAAGATCCTGCTTAGCAGGCTCTGCATCAGACACATCACTTTAACAGGTGGTTTCTTCCTCAGAATATTTTGGCAATGTGTGTCCTATATACTGATATTAGGGTAGCTCTCTATCAATGAAGATTTGCCCACCATCCATACCGGTACTGATTCCAATGTAACAACAGTGGGAAATTATGAGAACTTTCAGGCCTCATACATAAATTGGTGGGGAAGGGAGGCAGACTTCAATACCTCATAACCTGCTGCACATGTGGGGACAGCCTTTGTCCCCACCCGTAAGACTTCTCGTCAGGGCACTGATGACCATGAAGCTGAGAGCCTCTTGCCTCAATCATAATTATGGTCATCATCATATCCTTCTGATATACACTTAAATTTTCACCATCAAATCTCACTGCTGTCAATTTCAAGTTTTGACTGGCTTTCTGTATCTAGTATTATGAGCATTTCAATGCTTTTCATGAGCTCTTCTAACTCTTGCACTTCTTTGCAAATATTCGGCAGTTTATTATTAGGATTTTAATACTCTCACCTGTGGGGAGGCATTTCTTTTGATCTCACACTGATACTTCTGTGTTTCCTACAGCTATCATTATCTGGATTGGAGGGAGAGTAATGAAAACACAGTAGGATAGAAGAGCTCACGTCAAAGAATTGGATAAGTAGTTCACAGTGGCTTTTCATATTAGAGCACAGCATTGCACATACACCTAAAATTAAGTAGCTTGTCCCCAAGTTGCCCTGGAAAGGAAAGTTGCTACTCACCATATAGCAGAGATGTTTAGACGCAGATAAGCACAACAAAAAGACTGTCACGAATATAACTGGTTGTAGTGGTTACAGGTACTCCTTTTAGGGTATGTAGTATTGTAGTCCAGTGTAACATAAATGAATATTGACAAATACTTAACACAGATTTGTGTTTGCTTGTACTTCCAGTTCCAAGAACAGCTACCAGCCAGGACAAGTAGCTGTTTTTTGTGCTGTGAACCGGTGGGAATTACAGGGACTCCCATGACTGCCCTCACCAGCACCAGCAGAATCAGCCTCAGCCAGAGGCTGGCTGAAATTATATACTTGTGGAACGTAGAAATTGACAAAAAAGGAATGCTCTGTGAAGCATGCTGTACACAAATTAATGAGGTGGATGAAAAGGAAATGCGGGTAAAACAGCTCAAGAAACTAATTATACTCCGTGTGCTCCACAGGGACCCTGATTATGGTAAGCACAGCAGATGTTCCACAAATGAGTCACATTATCTGATTTTTAGTGTTTATGATAATTTTGTCTTCAAACAAATTATTGCTATTTCAGCACAACATGGTGAAGGGGGGTGGGGGTGGGGGGGGTGGGGGGAATTAGTGTGATCATTGTAGTTGAGAGTGGTTTATGGCTGTTATGGAACACTGAGAACCCTGCTATTTTGGTGTAACACCTTGCTTATTTTGAAGGTTAATAAATGTAAAAGACTGAGAATCCTGTTTTATTCAGTGATTACTTTAATTTTAAATTATAACCAACAACACAGAGATCAGAACAAAGCAAGAAATCCTTTTGTGGTTTTCCAAAAGTTTTATTATTCTGGTACCCTGGTTGGAGAATGTTGTGTCGATTCCCTAAGGTCTCGACACAATGAGTGGCTAGGTGCACGCGAAACTAACGCAGACGGGCGTAAATTCTGAAACAGGAGACTGGATGAAAAACTATAAAGAAAAGAAGAGAGATTGTCATCTACTTAACTTTTAATGATGTTCTTCTTGTTGAAATACATCTCTTGCATAGTAGTAAGCAATTAGCAATGATACACATGGCGCCTTGCTAGGTAGTAGCGATGGACTAGCTGAAGGCTATTTAATCTGTCTCTCGGCAAATGAGAGGAAGACGTGATACGTCTTGTCGCAAGCTATGTCGTCCGTACAACTGGGGCGAGGTCATGTCCGTGTCTTGTGACCTGCCATGTGGTGGCGCTAGGATTGCGAGTACACAGTGGCGACACGCGGGTCCGACATGTACTACAGGACCGCGGCCGATTTAAGTTACCACCTAGCAAGTGTGGTGTCTAGCGGTGACACCACAGAGAAAATAAGAAAATTATTAAACATGTCCAGTGAAATGTTGTAAACAGCATTACTCTCCTCTGATTTTCATAACATTTATTCATGTCCTCCTAAATCCAGAAATTTAGGTGTACAGAAAACCAAGTTCACAAGAGATGGCATGCCGTATGGCATCTGAACTACTGAATTCTTTATACTGTGCACATAAATGTGTTAATCATTGGCCTAGTTCTTTGCAACCTTCATCAGAAACAGCTTTATGAGGACTCCTGTCTTTGGCACACATTGCAACACACTTCCGTGTTATACTATTGTTTATTTCTTCCAGTATCTCTGAAGGAGCTGTGTCAGTGTGGGTTTTATCACAAATGTGTTGCTTTAAATGAGTGGTTCATGACTGTAAACACAATAATGCAAGGCTGTATATGTGCAATATGTACCTACTAGACTTTATCTTACCATCCATAACCAATCAAAATGTACTATATACTTCACTGATTAGATCACCCTTATTTACTTCCTCAATGTGTACACATTGACTCCAGTCTTACTCCTCACTGCATTGGCTGTCTCATGTTGCAAGATTATTTACACATAAATGAGAAGACATTGTTGGATGTAGCCAAGCACTATAGACATGTTGAATGTCTTTGGAGTGAAACATTATTGAGGCCTGATGAAAGAAATTTGACTTCTATTGCAACAGGGCATTGAAAAAACTGATAAGAGACAGATGAAAATTTCTTTGATACTCTTGGTATCAGTCTGTTCCCTTCCTAACTCAAATCTCCACAGTAGTGTACCCTGTATATTAGCCTTCTTTGCTTGCAGGTCTACTGTATTTCTGTGGGATATCTGACATTGCAGTGCATTTGGACTGTAAGGCCAATATTACATCAGGCATGAATATTTATAAAAGTGTGGTGTCTGTTCCTTTGGATGTCTGTTTATTTATTTATTTATTTACTTATTTATTTATTTATTTATTTATTTAGCATCCAATAGATCACATATGTGATATAGGATTTGCCATTTGATTACACGTAACTCATAACAACACTTACACAAAATAAATGGAAGAACATATACAAACAGCAAAACAAATTACATACACATCGTACATAAGTAGTGTACAAGAACTTATTACACAAAAACAAAAGTACGTGCTCATGATAAACAATTACAGATCATGAACTACGCCTTGTACACAAAACGTGTTACAGATACTTAACAGATTTTTCATAAGTACCATAATTATGATGTTGAAAACACAATTAAATTAGTTTAAATTTTTTTAAAAATAAGTACAGGTTTCAATCCACAGTCTGAGACGGGTATCTGCTTAATCTAGTAGCATTTTTCCATCAAGTATTTTTGTACTTAATGCTTGAAATTATTTTTGCCTTTCAAATTCTTTAATTGCCTAACATGTTTCTGACTTCTAGTTTTTGCTACATAGGGAATGTGGAAGTCTTTACAATGCCTTGTATTGTGATCATGGTAGCTTGAGTTGATTTGGAGATCGCAGTAATTTTTACTGATCATTTCCAGGCATTTAAAGATATATATCAATGGTATTGTCAGTATCTTTAGTTGTCTGAATAAGGGTCTACAGTGAGTTTGTGGTGGGCTGTGTGTCATGATACGAATAGCTCTTTTTCGCATAATAAAAATGTCATTTAGTCTTGACCTGGTTTTCTCCCCAAAAGCTTATGCCACAGCTAGCAACTGATAGGAAATAACTAAAGTACACCGCTCTAACACATTCCTTGCTACATACCTTGGATATTATTCTTAAGGCAAAACATGTTGAGATAAGTTCCTGGGTAAGATATACACTGTATTCTTTCCAGTTAAAATCTTGGTCAATTCGCATTCCCAGAAACTTCGTGGTGCACATTTTTTCTATTTCTTTGCTATCCAGCATAAGGCACATATTTTCCCCTTGTCACTTGCTCCCTTACTGTATAAAGTTCGTTTTCTTTCTATTTAATGACAGGTTATTTGAATAAAACCATGACTGTATGTATGAGAGCATTTTTTCATCTGTAGTACACAGTGATTCTTTTTTATGACTAATTATGATACTCGTGTCATCTGCAAATAGTAGAATTTTGGCTGAGCTGTCTGGAGCCTGTATATCATTGATATAAATTAGAAACAACAGGCCCAGAATGCTGCCCTGAGGAACACCTATTTAAATTTGTTTTGGTTCAGATATGGGTTTAAAATTGTGAATATTGTTGGAAGACCTCAGCTCAACAACTTGTGACCTGTTTTACAGATAGGATTCAAACCAATTTTTAACGGTACCACTGATGCATATTGCTTCAAGTTTCCCTAGTAATATTACATTGTTCACAGTATTGAAGGCTTTGGCTAAATCTAGATTAATTCCAACAACCTGTTTATTTGACTCAAAATTTCTTACTATTTCTGTGCAATATGGCTGTTTCTGTACTGTGCCCTACTCGAAAACCATGTTGACTGTTATTTATTAGTTTATGTTTTTGTAGATATTTTGTAACCCTGATTTTCATTAATTCCTCAAGTATTTTGGAGAAGGATGGGAGGAGAGGTATAGGTTGGTAATTTTCTATTTTATGTCTGTCACCATTTTTGTATACAGGTATCACTCTAGAGATTTTAAGTTTATCCGGAAATATCTCTTCACTAAGGGACAAGTTTGCTATGTGCACTATAGGTTTGACAACACATGGAGCAATTTTCTTAATTATTGATACAGGTACATCATCCAAACCAGAGGACAATTTGGATTTCAAGCATTTAATGACTTTTTAGAACTTCATGCTCGTCTGATGGGATTGTCATCTTGCTGGTATCTACCATTGGAGATATCACTGTTGGTTGTTGCTTAAATTTACTGCTTAAAGTAAGGGGAATATTAACAAAATAATTGTTTACATTGTTCACCATGGCATTTTTTCTATGGGGATATTTTCATTATTTTTAAGATGGATTTCTTGTTCTTTAGTTTGACCCAATATTTTTTCTTTTTTTTTTTTTTACCACATCATTCTGGACTTGTTACTAGCCTGCCTTATTAATCTATCATTACTTAATAATTTTGCTTTTGATATTACTTTTTGGTAAGTCTGTATGTTCTCACATACTCAACAAACTGCTGATCATGACATGTTTTTAACTTTAAACTTAGTAATTTCATGGTTTCACTTGATGTTTTAATTCCGGGTGTAGTCCAGGTCCCTTTGGAATCCAGATGATCTGTAACTCAAAAGCTTTTTTGGGAAGCACATTTCAAAGTATGCCATAAAAGTGGAAGCAAATGTATTGAAAGCATCATTTGTGTTTTTGTGCCAAGACCTCTGGCCAAACTGCATTTTTAACATTATTTTTGAACTGATTACAATTTTCAGTAGAGAAAAATCGTTTGTACTCCTTTTTATTTTCCCCTCCCTGAGAGTTGCAGTGAGATTAAAGGTTAGTGCATTATGATTTGATAATCCTATATTCACATTTGTAACTGCAACTTCATGTGTGACCACATTTGAGAAGATGTTATTTATTAGGCTCTCACTGGAATCTGTTGTTCTAGTGGGAGCTGATACATGGGGAAACAAGTTGAAGCTTTTAGTATGTCTAAAAACTTGTATTTTCCTGAACTCTGGACCAATAGATTAATATTAAAGTCACCACAAAGAATTATGGTAGAGTTCTCATTTGAGAAAAATGTCGAGCATTTCCTCCAAATTCTTAAGAGGGACTTCAGTATCTCCAGATGGTGATCTGTAAATTGCTGCAACAATTACTTTCTTTTCTATGATTAATGGTTTAGCCTCATATCTTAACTTAAATTTAAGCTTGGGATTTAGATAAATACATACACCACCACCTTTGACATTTTGCCTATAGTACTGACTGGGAAGTTTATATGTGTGACCAAAACGACTTAAACTATATCTGTACATTGTATAAAGCTCAGTCACAACTTCTGTGCATGGCTATGACAGGTGGTGTGGGCAGCCTATCAAGTTAGGCTGTGGTCTCCTGATCTCACATTTTGTGCTCGCTTACTCAGTTGTGCAGGACTCTGACACTTGTCTCACTCCTCTGTCAACACAGATTCCCTTTCATGTCGTTTGTCTCCTAACACTGCAGTCAGGTGTCATGTGGTGTAACTATTTAATACAATGATGTATTATATTCTGTACCTTATCTTCTATACTTCTTCTCAAACTCTGTTATAATTACTTTAAAATTCAAAATTGATGCCTTGATGCATCACATTTTTATAAATAACTTACTATGTCACTTTTGACTTAACAAATTATTTATTCCCTTCATCATCACACTCGTGAACTACACTAAAAGATCACCTTCATTCAGTATAAAAGAGACACACTCAATAATTTTGAAGGTTCCTCTTCTGTGTCTCACAACATACATCAGTTCTTGAAATAACTCCTTTGGCAGCCTATGGCTTTACAGGACAGTGTGGTGACCCCACAGAATAATTATTTTCACACATGTAGTTTGTCACCCAAAGCTGCTGTGATAGCTGTACAGTGCTGAAGGTGCATATTGTCCCCTGATGTAAGTCACCACACACAAAATAGAAATAACACTAATGAACAATATCTGTATGTTTATGTTTGACATGTTGTTTTCTATTGCTCTTTTCATAATGTGTACACAACACTTCTTTCAAAATGGCATTCACTGATAAGAAGTCATTGTTATGTGCATCTCTCCTCTGGAGTGGTACGTACAAGCACAGTCTGTGAACATGGTGCTCAGTGAACACAGTCCAAAGTTTTTTTAAATTTTTTTTCCCATATGCCATGAATGTGAATTTCTTTTCATAACTATGAATTCTGAGATTGGTTATAGCCTCAGTACATTATTGTCCATGATAAAATACGCAAATTTACCCTCAATTGCAGCCATAATTTAAGAGCATGTCACTAAAGTGAACATAAAGTACTTGAAAGATGTTTTCCTCTCTGTGTGTACAATAGTATCCAGTGCAGAACCACAGCGGCTGCGGACACCGGAGGCTGGACCCAGTACTGGGGCTGGGGACATACGTGCATCGAAGTCACCTGGTGAGTAAGAGTAAATTTACACGTAATTGCAGCCTTAACTAAAGCAGTACATAAAGTACTTAAAAGACGTTTTACTCTCTGTGTGTATAATAGTAGGCATTCCAGAACAACAGCGGCTATGGTCACCAGAGGCTGGACCCAGTACTGAGGACACAGGTGCAGCGAAGTCACCTGGTGAGTAAGAGTAAGAGCCCACTGTGGGAGGCTTACATTCCTGCTCTGTACACTAGAGAATCAAATGTATCTGGACACCTATTAGTGGACATTAAGATTTTGTGTTCTCCTTTATGAGGACTTGAACTCTTCTCGGGACACTTTGACATTTCAAAATCTCTGTGGGTGGATGCCAACCCATTCTTCCTTCATAGCTGATACCAGACAAGGTAGAAATATTGGACACAGGGTATGGAGTGAAAATGCCATTTATAACTAATCCCTAAGACGATCCATTGCTTTCAGGTTGGAACATCGGCAGGCAAGCCGCCTTCAGGAATGCCACTGGTTATAAGCCTTTGCCTAACAATGCTGATCCATGAGAGTTACAAGTGTTGAGCTGATCAAATCGGTCGTTGTCTGTGAACTGTTCCTCTGTTGTGTATAGTACACAATACTGTCAAATATGTACTTACCCTTCTGCATTTATCATATCCTGAAGTACAATAAGGGGAGAACAAGTTAAAGAGGAGAAATTGCATATTGTTACACTGCCTGCTCTGCACTGCATTGTTGGCAGTAGAGGTAATGGCGGATAATGTTCACTTAGTAGTCACCACATCCAAATTCTTCCGTCAGATACCCACGGAGTATAGCACTGTTTGTCACTCCAAATCTCGTTTCCACTCATCCACTCACCAGCAGTCATAGGTTTTTATGCTACAGTCAGTATGACTTTATGTTGAACAGAAATATGTTGTTTCCAGCAGCTGCTCAGCCATTGTAACCAGTTTTTTCTAACTCCCTGTACACAGCCATTTCCTTAGCGGGCTCCTAGCTGCACTTCAAAACTGAAGAGTGACTGCAGCAGCTAACTGCAAGCTGGTTTTTACTATTTCCTACCACGATGATAGAAGCACTTGTCCATCAGCATACTGTGTGTGCCTGGACTTCATGTAGCATTGGTTGTTCCTTCACATTTTCACTTAACTGTCACATCACTGACAGCTGACTTGGGCAAGTTTGGAAGGGCTGAAATGCATCCCTGTGTTAATTATTCAGGTGTAATGCAAAGAAAAGTCCATGTTCAGTGTACTCAGATCCCTGACTGATGAATTCTGCTTACAAAACAGTATTACCTGCCACTTCCTATAATATATATGACGGCAGTATCTGTTCCCGAAAGAACAATTACCTTAGTTGACCATGCAGCTTTGCTAGAAATGAAATGATAATTAAATGGACACCCTAGCTGCAAACAGGCGGTGATGTACTTCATTGGGGACATGTTGAAAATGTGTGGCCCGACCGGGACTCGTTCCCGGGATCGTCTGTTTACATGGCAGACGCTCTATCCATCTGAGCCACTGCGGGCACAGAGGATAGTGCGTCTGCAGGGACTTATCCCTTGCACACTCCCCGTGAGATCCACATTCCCAACATGTCCACACCACTACATTCGTAGTGTGCCTAACAGATGTTTGCCGATCCTACTCATGACTCGTGGCAGATTAATCTACCAAGTCCCGTATGAGTTTGGGCATAGTGTGTGCGTTCGCACAAGAAGGTCAATGGCCGGGAAGCCATATTTTAACTATATATGACGGTAGTATCTGTTCCCGAAAGAACAATTACCGTGGATGACCATGCAGCTTTGCTGGAAATGAAATGATAATTAAATGGATGGAGCGTCTGCCATGTAAGCAGGAGATCCCGGGTTCGAGTCCCGGTCGGGGCACACATTTTCAACATTTCCCCAATGAAGTACATCACCGCCTGTTTGCAGCTAGGGTGTCCATTTAATTATCATTTCACTTCCTATAATAGTAGCTCCACCTCTCATTGAATTAAAGGGCTCAGTTGCCTGTTACATAAGGGTGCCCAGGTATTTTGATTGGATAGTGTGTTTATAGTTCTTATCTATGTGATTTCTGCAAACCCTTAGTCAGTTCACCATACACAATTTAATTAGAATCCAGAAATCACAATATATTTTATTATATTTATGTTTTTGAATATTGAGGACTTTGATTTGGGGCGAGTATTTACTGACTTACAGAAATACAAAGTTTGCCTATATAGCTGTGGAAATATGTATGCTGAGAATTACTGGGAGGGAAAAGGAAACAGAAAAATGGACAGGGAACAGGCAGGAGTTGGAGACGTAGTGGGGAGATAGTGGAGATGAGTGATACATGTAGTGATGGAGTGAGTGACAGATAGGATAAGACAATTACATGCTCCTATCCTAAAGAGGTGAGTGGGGGGAACATTGAGGTGACAGTCTGGTGAGAGGCATTGAGTGGATATCAGGCTATATGGACTACAAGCTGCAATGCCTGTAGCTTGAGACCAGAATACCAGGAGAAGCAAGGGAAGAGGCTTAATCAAACAGTGGGACTCCAATGAATGAATGATGTGAGTAGAAGAAACTGAGGATGATTTGTATTTCAAAACTGAACATTTTTGTTCAACCTATTAGGGTAGTAACTTAAATGGAAATATTGGGGTCTGAATCTAGCTGATGCGTTCAGCACTACCATAAGTTATTTGATACTAACATTCTCAGGGGCACCCTTAACCTTTCTGTGGTCAATCAGACATAAAGGTCCTGCCAAAATGTTTGTTTCAGAATCTGCACAACCATAGGAATGTCCCATTTCATTGTGTACTGTGATCTGTTGTTCAGTTTATGTACAATTAGAACCCAGAAGCTGACAGGTGATGCTAGAATGTGTTTTTTCTTTGTTGGTACAGAAATGAGTACAGTATGTTTTGTAAAAGGAGCTTCCTATCTTTGGCTAAATTGTGGATGGCAAAGACAGTGTAGATATTATTTGTCTTTGTTACATTATTTGCTAGGTATATACTATTTGACATATATTTTCACTGATAACTCATTCTTGAAGAAAACTGATGTCTGTGTCTTGTAACTAAAATTAATGCATGTCTTTATTAATGAAAATCATATCAAAATAGTGACTGTAGTTGGAAATCTACCACCACAAATGTACAGATACTGTTCTTTTGATGTACTGTTTTTCTTCTTTCTCATGAGATAGTGTACTGGAGACATTTGTTTTCTTTTCCTTATTTTGTCTTGAATGTCTCAGTAGTTTCTTGGAATTAATTGTTTACAATTATTTATGGAGCTGTCTTTTGAATTATGGGTAGGGTGGTTATGAAGAATCCAGTCAGCAGAAATAAGGTTTCTATGATCTACTTTATAACATATGAAAGCTGATCACCTCTGAAATGAAGGTGCTGGGAGTGTATAGCAGAGTGGAAACAACTGAAGCACGTGGGATGAATGTGTCAATACTTTTGGAGAGAATGGCTGATAATACAGTATCACTTCCTGTTCACTACATTTGTCTCTGGTGCCAGTAACTTTGTTCATAAAATATTTCCCATCAAGACTTTCACTACAGTTTGATCCCAGACCAATCTGTTCGTCTTTCTGCCTCACCTGTCTACAGGGAGTCCAGCAGGGAGCTGCCTTGCCCCACCTGCCACCCACACTCGTGGTCATATGTCCCACCTAATGTGGATGATCCATGCACAAGGAGAGAGATGTGCTCAGGTAGCCATGAACATTAGAACTTCATTGCAACACAGAAGGCACATGATAATGTTGGGCAAGTGAAACAGCTTCCTAGTGCAAGCAACATAAAAATACTCCTGATATGCTGTAAGGTTGTCACTAATATGAGCTAAGCTGAGCACTGCAAGCTGCACTGATGATGTCCTAGATTCCAATGTTGCTGTGCTCAGAGGAAAAGTTTTCACTGTAACAGCAGCCAAACGTATGAACTGTCATCCCCATGGAGGAGATGGCAGTGCCATCCATGAGGCACACACCTGGAAGAAAAATACAGAAATTGGGCCAAGACATCAGTAAGGAGGGATGATGATGTGGAATGGTGCAGGCAGAAAGATACCAGGATGAAAGAAAGAAGTGGCACAAGGCATTTGAACACGGAGCAAAACCATTCAAACACTATGCAGAAGCACTTGAACACAGAGATGAAGGCTACCTAATGGATCACAAGACACTGGTAAAAAGCTTCCAGAGACAAAAAAGGAATTTTAAAAGCACAAGAAGAGAGATGTTCCTGAGTGGACAAGAGGAAGAGAGTTTCATTGCGGCACAGATGGTACATGCCAACATGAAGCAAATGAAACAACTTTCTGATGAAGGCAAGGTAGAGAATGCCCTGATGCATGAAAAGATTGTCACTAATATGAAAACTATTCTTCAAGCTTCCAGTTGAGCACTCTGTCTGTAACAACTGACAAACACTGCTGTAGGTTGCACTGGCAATGCCAATATTGTGGGCTGCATTCTTATTAATATAGTCATGCATTCCAAAGTAGATAGTTGATGTCGAGTCTGGAACTTGGGTTGGCTGGTGAGCCACTGTTCATTCCCCTACAAAGGCTATGTAGTGGAGAAATACTGTTAAGTTGTCCAGTGTCGCATGGCTCCAGGGTGGAAACCATGCAGTGGGTGTCATTGGCAAGATCCGCTGCACTGAGGGTGAGTTTCAGTTTCAAGCCTGTTAAGATGCCAGCAACTGACATACCTCTGTTGTGTGGCATAAGGCAGGATTGTAAAGCACCAGCCAGATGCTACACCACCCACTTCCACCTCATTCCTATTATGTCTCCTAATCCATCCTGTCCCCATACGCATCAGATTTTCTTTCTGTCTCACCTCTACAAAAAATCCACCTGAGAAATAATCTGCCTCACCTGCCACTCATTCTCCTCACTACTTGTACCCATCTGTGAGTAAAGAAAGGAGTGTTACATTGAATGTGTTTGATGTGGCATTATTACTGCACAAACAGCAAAAATGTGGTAAGTGATAAACATTTTTGCTATTACTGTCTGTGGGGTATCTGTGAGAGAAATTCATGATGATTTAAAATTATTGGTGAAGTTTTCTGCAAAACACTAAGTGCTCTCATTGCCAAATACTGGATGAATATAATGTCTGTACATGAATTCAATTAGTGAAGGTGCATAAACAAGCTTACACACAGTTCCTAAATGTTAAATGTGACACAGTGTGTTAACTGTGTAACATAACATTGTATGTTTTATTAAGCAGATAACTACAGGATTTAAAATTTTAAAATTTCATCAATAATTATGTGAAATGATGACAATAAACATTTATTTGTCCCTGCCAGTCTTCTGATAGCCAGCGTGCAACTGGAATAAAGTTCTGGCTTTCTGGAACTCGGTAATATTGATGGTTGTTTATAATTGAGTAGATTAGATGCTCAGTTATACACTGATCTGTAGGTTTTCTAAAAGATAGAAACAATTGATTCTGTTCTTTATCAGGTCATGTTGAAACACACTTAGTTTATCACTAGTTTGTTTTACTTGTGCAGATAAAGTATTTTTTTTATTAACACGCAAATTCTTTTTTTGTCAATCAGGCCCTGCTGAGGAGGAAGGCACGCGTCCCATCGCTCAGGTGAGTGAAAGTAGTGGATGCACGTATGAGACTGGCAGAGCAAGTGTGATTTTCACCAATAGCATATAAAGTTTGGTTATGTGGCATGTAATGAACCCCACACTGCTTCCTGTCCTCCTCCCAGGGTGAGGACATATTTCATCAGCTCAGGGCTTTGAACCGTTAAAATACTTCCTCCTATTCTGAGCTACTCCGCACACTACCCACTTGCTTAATCAAATAAACTCCTTTATTAGTATCCTATTCATCTCCATTTCAGTCTCATTGCGTCTCCCATGGCAGTCTGTTTCCTGACATCACAAACTTTGCAACTTCTTTAGCACTGTTAACTGAAATGCTATCTCAAGTCTAAATTACCTGCTAAATGACCCAAAAAATATCTCAAAGACCACTCATATACTGGATCTTAATTTAAAACAAGTAACTCTCTTTAATTACTAATGTCAAGTCATGTGTCATTGGTTAGTGTACAGAATCTTACTGACAGCTCAACTTCATCTTCGTTCTCCTGATGTAATGGCAGTTGTCATGATGCTGACAGTTCTAGGGAGGAAGGCACATTGCTGAACAAGAATGAGACAGCAAGGAATAAACCCATGGACTGTTTGTTTGTGTTGCCTTCATCATTTGTGAAAGTGGCGTGGCTGGACCATGTAAAATTTGGGAATTCGTGTGGATGCTGATAAACACGCCATTGAGTGCCCCCTAACCAGGTATCATCATCATCATGATAGAATAAAACACTGAAATCATCATGAACTGTGAAGAACGATAAACTAATTATCGTTATCCCACCCTGCAGATATGCTGCATCAATTTCCACTAGATTTTGTGTGTTGTGGTTGGCAGGTGTTACTAGAGGAGGCCAAAATGCATGCATTTTAACTCGCGCAGGCTGGCGTGAGGTCTGGAACAGGACAAGGAAATTAGAATTTAGAAAAACGGACATAGCTGGTGGAATACTTAACTTTAATCCATTAATGATGAACATCTGTCTTGATGGTACATGATTCACAATATCAATAGTAACTGATATGGGCGCCTTGCTAGGTCGTAGCAAATGAGGTAGCTGAAGTCTATGCTAAACTATCGTCTCAGCAAATGAGAGCGTATTTTGTCAGTGAACCATCACTACAAAGATGGTTGTACAGCTGTGGTGAGTGCTAGGAAGTCTCTCTAGACCTGCCGTGTGGTGGCGCTCGGTCTGCAATCACTGATAGTGGCGACACGCGGGTCCGACGTATACTACCAGACCGCGGCCGATTTAAAGGCGGTGAAACCACATTATGCACAACAGAGAAGGGTATAAGAGTTTGAAGCCACTATTTGAATTAAAAAAAAATCACTTTGTGGTGGTGACCATTGTTCATCGGTACTATAGACATTGTGAGATGTACACCTTTACCAAAGCGATGTGTTACACCATAGTTGATACTCATGAAATGTGACAATAAATATTCCTTGAAATCGACACTTACCACTTACTGTTGTCTAAAATGCTTACTGATTGCATTTGGGAACTGAGATTTCCCCATTTTTGAGCAAATGTCACAAACACAAATGACAGGTACTCGCAATCGCAAACACGTTTCAAAGTACCTTTCTAGAATGATATCAGACTCATTCTCCTCCATACATTCATGGCCTGTCAAAACTTCCTAAACTCTTCTGAAAATACTTCCCTGCTTGTGAAATAACTACCAAGTGAACTACTTTGAGAGGTATACTTGTCATAGTGTTTGTTATGTTTGACACGTGTTGATTAGTAATTCAATAAAACTACTGTAGGGGTAATTTCACCACATAAAGGAAAACACTTGTGTAGAATTTATACTGTGAACGATCACCTTTATTGTACCGCACAAAGAACACTTGATACATCCATTAACGCGGGAAAACGAACACTCCTCGTGTGCTCCAAAGAACCCCGCTCATAAAGAGAATCTCTCAGTGTCTTGTCGACTATCGACTTGTCACTCCCACAAAGCCCCCCCCCCCCCCCCCCCCCTGAAGTGCGGAGCACCTGGTATGGTGAGGTACTTAAACTTCACCTCTCGGCCTGCCCGAGTGCGGATAGTGCGGGTGTGGGTGCTGCTTGCCGATTCTGTTGCTGCATTAGCCCCCCTGGTGTGGGTCTCATGTGGGACACAGCTGTCTGGTTCTGCGGAAGGTGTGGGTTCGTTGCAAGTTGTGCCTGAAATCGTCCGTGAGACTGTCGTTGGTGCTGGCATTGTCCAAGCGGGTTTTACTCGCTCAATGGAATCTTTGGTCAACTTTCCCTGGAGGAGGATATCCATTGTGTGTGTGTCCCGTCCTAGCACTTGGTATGGTCCAGTGTACGGTGGCTGTAACGAATGACGTACCAGTTTTGTGCGGAGCATGATGTGGGAACAAGTATTGAGGGACTTGTGTATGAACACTGGATGCGTGCCGTGCTGAGACGTTGGGGCTGCACGTAGTGTCTCTGCCTGCTTCCTTATTTGTTGCAAGAGGTGGGGTAGTTGTGTGTCATCTGGGAGAGGAACTGGAGCAAGGAATTCTGCTGGAACTCAGAGTGGTTCTCCGTATACCAACTCTGCCGAGGAACAATTGATGTCTGTTTTTAATGCGGTCCGTAACCCCAACAAAACCAATGGCAACGCTTGAGTCCATGAGTCCTCGTGGCACATCAGGGCAACCTTTAAGGTCCGGTGCCACCTTTCCACCAAACCATTGCTGGCCGGGTGGTAGCTAGTAGTACGGTTTCGTTGGAAGCCGCAGAGTTTTGACAGTTGTTGGAACAGCGTTGCCTCGAACTGGCGTCCTTGGTCAGTGGTAACGAAAAATGGGCACCAAAACGAGCCATCCAAGTTTCCAAGAATGCGCGTTCAGTAGTCTCTGCAGAAATGTCCCTGATTGGTGTAGCCTCTGCCCACCGCGTGCAACGATCCACTGCCGTAAACAAGTACCTGTAACCTTCTGAAGGGGGGAGGGGTCCAACCAAGTCAATGTGTACATGCCCAAAACGTGCCGTTGGGTTTGGGAATTGTCCTACTGGAGCGTGAACATGGCGTCCCACTTTGCTACGTTGACACTGATAGCAGCTGCGGGCCCACTCCCGTGTATCTTTCTTGATTGAAGGCCACACAAAACGGTCCGTCACTAATTTCACTGAGGCATTGGTTCCCGGATGTGCCAGGCTGTGAATGCTGTCGAATACCTTTCGTCGGAACTGGGGGGTAATGTATGGGCGTGGTCTAACCGTGGAGGTGTCGCACCATACCTTACATGGGCTGCCAGGGTCGTCCACAAGTTGTAAATGTAGGCCAGTGGATGGGTCCGCCAACAAGGATTGCAGCTGCACATCTGAAGCCTGAGCCCTTGCCAATTCGGAATAATCTAACATTGGACTTATCCCATTAATACGTGAGAAATAGTCTGCCACAATGTTTTCGGCACCATGGATGTGACGCACGTCTGTCAAAAACTGGCATATAAACTCTATATGGCGGGCCTGGCGGGGGGGAACATGAATCGCTGACTTTGTAGAAAGCTGCCACGAGAAGTTTGTGGTCGGTGTATATGGTGAATTGCCTGCCCTCAACTAAGGGGCGGAAGTGCCTGACGCTTTCATACATTGCGAGGAGTTCCCTGTCATATGCACTCCAACGAGTTTGACTCATCTGTAGTTTTTGTGAGAAGAAACTTAGTGGCTGCCAATGACACTTCACTCTCTGGTGCAGTGCTGCCGCGATTGCGACTTGGCTTGCGTCCACTACTATGGCTAGCTGAGCTCCTGGTGCAGGGTGTGCAAGCCCCACTGCGTTGTGAAGGCTGTTTTGCAGTGCCTTGAAAGCCGAGTCCATCTCGGGTGTCCATGGGAGTGGGCGCTTGCCAATTTTGTTGTGTCCGGCCAAGGCATTGTTCAGTGGCGTCTGGATTGCTGCTGTTCCGGGGAGGTGGCGACGATAGAAATTTATCATCCCTAGGAACCGTCGGAGATCGTGGTAGGTTTGAGGCCATGGTAGGGTACGCAACAACTCCAGCTTCTCTGGCAGTGGGAAAATGCCCTGAGCTGACACTTCATAACCCAGGAAGGTTACAACGGGTTCCCCAAACACGCACTTGTCCTTGTTAAGTGTAATTCCATGATCGCTAAGCCTGCTTTGCACCTCGCTTACGTGTTTCTGATGGTCAGAAACATTCTCCGAAAACACCAGAATATCGTCTAAATAGGCGAAACAATATGGTAGTCCTCTTAGTACGCTGTCTAGGAACCGTTGCCATGTCTGGGCCGCATTTTTCAGCCCAAATGGCATCACCAAAAATTCAAACAGCCCGAACGGGGTCGTCACTGCAGTCTTTGGTATGTCCTGCTCTGCCATTGGGATCTGATTATAAGCCTTACGGCAATCCAAAACACTGGATATGGATGCCCCGGCCAGTGAATGGGTGAAATCCTGTATATGTGGCACAGGGTATCTGTCTGGAACAGTTCGGGCATTCAAAGCTCGATAATCACCGCACGGGCGCCATGACCCATTCTTTTTACGGGCAAGATGCAGAGGAGAGGACCACGGACTGTTTGATGGCTGTATAGTTCCTTCCTGTAGCATCTCGTTGAAAATGGCCTTGGTTTCCCGCAAGCGATCAGGTGCAAGCCTGCGAACACGTGAGGAGACTGGTGGGCCTGGAGTTGTCCGGATGTGGTGCACCGTCTCATGCTTCGCCCTGCTCTTTCTTGTTACCTGTTGTGGTTTGGGTGTCGCCTTTGTGGTTGAAGCAGCAGGAGCCTGTTGTTGTGTCGTTAACTGTTTTGATGTCGTTTGAGCCATGTGCCGGTCAGCTTCCTTCGTTGCTATGGTGTCCTCCCAGGTGGGTGCACTGAGGTTATCTACCCTTTGGCATGCATGAGAAGTCGGACGTCCTTGTATTCCTGGAACAACAAATCCATTGCCAGAATGGACGAGTTGTGACTTATGTAAATCCACGGACAATGCATGTTTTGCCAGGAAATCGGCACCTAGTATAGGTTGGTCGATATCGGCCATAACAAAGGTCCAGTTCCATTCTTCTGGTAGCCCAATGTCCACTGGCAGTGTTTTCTGTCCATATGTGTGGATGACTGAGTCGTTGACTGCTTTCAACGTGGTCTCTTCAGTGCGTTTATCTGAAGGGAAGAAATTTACAGGCAGAGTGCTGACATCTGAGCCGGTGTCGACCAAGAACATCCATCCTGTAGAGCGATCAGGAACGAAAAGTCTTTGTGAAGCAGCGTACCTTACAGTTGTGGGAGAAGTAGATCCACATAACGTAGGCTCGTGCTGAAATGGGGGTGTTCCCCTTCCATGCGTCTGTGAGTTTAGGCGCAGTTGCTTGTTGTCACGGTCGGCTGCGCCTAAAGCAGGCCGTGGGATGCGTTTGGGTGTGAGCACGGCGTCTTACACTTTGTAGCTTGCGCGCCGAAGCGCTGGTGGAACCAGCAATAACCGGTGCCGTTGTTTGCGTGACGCGGCGGTCGCGTCCGCTGGCGACGACGCGTGTGTGTGTCAGCCGCCGCAACGTCGCGTGGCTCTAGCCGCTGCAGCTAGGCGGTCAGCTGATCGATGGCAGCTCGTCGTGCGGTCGTGGCAGCACAAGCTGGAGGCGCCGCGTCGACCGGCTCCGGCCGTGCTCGGCTGGTGTCGTTGGCCGAGGTGGTTGCGGCAGCGGCCACTGTGGCGCGCGAGTCGCACAGGGAGTGCGCTCTATTGGCTACTTGCAGCAACTCGCTTAATGGCCGGCCCTCGTAAGCAATTAAGGTTAAGCCCACCTGCGGAGGTAACTGCTGTTGCCATATGTGCAAAAGTAATGTGTCTGAGAACACGGAAGGGTCCACCATAGCATGTAAATGCCGGTAAAAGTCTGAAGGTGACCTGTCACCGCGTTTCTCGTGGTACAGGAGCTGTGATATCTGCTGATCCACAGGTTTTGTACAACGCGAAATTAAAGCCGTCTTGAGAGTGGCGTTGGCTTGTTGTGGTGGGGGTTGCATGATTATATCCGATACCACTGACGACGCACGTTGGTCCAGGTTGCATATCACTAGCGTGAACTGTTCAAAATCTTTGACTATTTGTTGCTGCACGAAAATGTTCTCCATAATAGCGAACCAAATTTCCGGACGCTCGGGAACGAAAGGTGGGGGTCGAATTTGTAACTGCGACGCGGGTGGCCCACGATCACTGGCGAGTGGAAAGTGCGAAACTCGTGGGAGCGGTACCGAGGTGGGTGATGAAAACGGGAGCACTTTGGGTCTGATATCGGCGTGTCCTGCGCGCTGGTTGTGCGAGGCAATGTCCTGTGGCGGCGGCGCGGGACCCGCCGGCACACGCGGCGCGGTTGGAAACGTAACATCGTGGGCGAAGTCAGATTGAGATGTAGGCGTCCGTGGCACTGTGAACTGAGGGTTTTGCTGCATCGTGTCGAGCTCCTTTTTGATGGTTTGGATGACGCCGTCGATGTCGTGGAAGAGGTTCTGTGCAGACGACATGTCGATACGAGACGTCGCGGAAAATATCTCAAGAAACTTGCCTACTGTCACACTGCTTAGTTACCGGGTCACCACTTATGTAGGGGTAATTTCACCACATAAAGGAAAACACTTGTGTAGAATTTATACTGTGAACGATCACCTTTATTGTACCGCAGAAAGAACACTTGATACATCCATTAACGCGGGAAAACGAACACTCCTCGTGTGCTCCAAAGAACCCCGCTCATAAAGAGAATCTCTCAGTGTCTTGTCGACTATCGACTTGTCACTCCCACACTACCTTAGTGTACTTAAGCACGTGCATCACAAATTGTGCAGTGTGATTTCAAAGTAACTGTTTAGTTACTTTTGTCGTTAGGGATTTGCTTTCAGTAATATTAATATAGGTCTCTGGTACATTAAACAGAATCGAATGATCATTCTTGTGATCTTTAAGATCTTGCATTGACTTACTTGCCAGCTCCCATGACCATGGCAAACAGTCCTTTATCCAGTAAGTGGTTTCATTTTCATACATCTTGTTGTTTAGGACCAATATGTGGCACAAATCTTAAAGGTCATGGAATGTGTCAGATAAAATAAAATGTTTAAGAAACCAAAAAAGAGGAGCCATAAGTTTATGTAAATGCAGTCAAGAATGTAATACAGGAATGGCCGCTGAGGTGCCACCTCTCCATTTCTTCCCTCCTCCTCTTTCCTAATCATGACATTATTCCAATGGAATATTGGTGGCCTTCAATCCAAAAAGAGGACTTGCGGCTGCTCTTGGAATCACAGCCTCTGCTAGTTCTCTGCCTGCAGGAAACAAAATTGCATCCTCAAGACTGATTTGAGCTTTTGTATTTCTTCCCAGTATGCTTTGACTCCCTCTCTCCAAAGATGGCATTCCATATCGTAGGAGGAGAGAGAGGAGTCATGCTGCTCATATGGAAGGACGTTCAAAGTCAACCCTTCAACTTGAAGCTATTCCTGTCCGCATTTTACTTCCTCTCCTGAACTTTTCCATATGTACTGTTTACATCCCTCAGTCATTCGGTGTCATGGACACTCTTCTTCCAGCTTACTGGCCAACTCCCTCACCCCTTTCTGCTGCTCGTTGACTGTAATGCACACCATTCCCTTTGGAAATCTCCCAGAACCTGACAGAGAGGTGCCCTCTAGGCTGAACTTCTGTCACCTTAACCTCATTTGCCTTATCGTGGGAGTACCCATCTTCCTTTTATACTACATGCACTCCTACCCATATCTGGAACTCTCCTGCACTGCCCAATTTGCCCATCATCTCATCACTGTCTCTAGTACATACTCGAGCAACCATTTACCATATGCTATCCATTTTCTGACTCCTACCCCACATATATGCACACCCAAATGGCAACTTTCTGGGGATGACTGGAGATTTACTGTTCCCTGGCACCCTTTGAGTAACATAATTTCTCCAGTTGTGATGGCCAGGTAGAATATCTTACAAATGCTATCATTACCACCACACAATATTCCATTCTCACACTTCATCTTTACTGTGCCATGTCCCAGTGCCTTGATTGACTGAGCTGTGTTGTGACTCAACTCACATGCAGAGATGTGTTCTCCATGTTTTTAACCATCATTATATGATGGCAAACTGCATTCATTATGAACAGTTGCATGCACAGTGTCGTTGCACCCTTCAGGATAGCAAAAATCTAGCTGATTTCCTTAACTAGTTCTTCTAACAGTTCCACCACCTCATCAGTTGTATGGGCCCTGCAGGACCAAGATCCATTGGGCTGCTATTCTGTGGAGATTTCAAGCTCCACCCACTATCATTCTGCCGTCCTCCACCAGAAACAAGTGGAGGAGGCTTGGGTAGTACCCTTATTTTGGCAGATTAGCGAGTGCTACAAGCTGCCTTTAGTATGAGGGGGCGAGAACTTGCTCTCACTTCATATCGATCCTCCAACACAGTGCTGGACGATGTTTGCATTCAGATGTTGCTAAACCTTTCTTTTGTGGGCAAGCACTTGCTCTTTCTTATGTACAACTGCATCTGGGCAGAGGGCGCCGTTTGCCAGATGCCAACATAAAGACACTGTCATTCCCATACACATACCCATACCCATACCCATATCCAAGCCCAGTAAGGAAAAATACCTTCCTTCTAGTTACTGCCCCCATTTCTCTCACAAGCTGTGTTTGCAAACTGATGAAACATGTAATTCATGCTTTTGCTGGTATAGTGACTAGTGTGGCAATTCACTGACCACTGTACCGTGCGGATTTTGAGCAGGCCGTCCTGCAGCTGACCACCTCATCACTTTGTCAACGTATGTCGCGAATGGTTTTCTGTGGATATATCAGACGCTGGCAGTGTTTTTAAATTTGCAGAAAGCCTAAAACACCTTCTGAAGGATGGGTATTCTTGATCTCTCCACATGTGGCACTTCTGAGGCCACATGCCCCATGTCCTTCAGGTATTTTTAAAGTATTGATTTTTCAAGGAATGTTGGTACTGCCTTGTCAGACACCTTTACCAGGAAGTTGGTGTGCCTCAGGGTACTGTTTTGAGTGTGACCCTCTTTGCTATTGCCTTTAACCTTATTATGTCCTGTCTCCTGCAGGTCATCTCCAGCAGTCTACTGTTGCCCTCCCACACCCTGTTACCCTCCCACACCCTGTCCCAGCCTCCTCCTTACCCCCACATGATTGCCTGTCTCATCATGTGCAACTGCTCGCAGCCTGGTTTCAGCTGCCAGAGAGTGTGGTCACGTGTGTGAGAGTTGCATTTGTGTAAGACCAAACAGTAGTTTAGCAGCTGCGAGGGTCCAGACATAATGGGGAATAAGTGGTGACAACAAGTAGTACTAGCCGATTGTCAGTTTCCTGGGGGCGTTGGTTTTCCCCCGTTGGGGGCGTTAGTTTCCCCCCGTTGGGGGCGTTGGTTTCCCCCCGTTGGGGGCGTTGGTTTCCCCCCGTTGGGGGCGTTGGTTTCCCCCCGTTGGGGGCGTTGGTTTCCCCCCGTTGGGGGCGTTGGTTTCCCCCCGTTGGGGGCGTTGGTTTCCCCCCGTTGGGGGCGTTGGTTTCCCCCCGTTGGGGGCGTTGGTTTCCCCCCGTTGGGGGCGTTGGTTTCCCCCCGTTGGGGGCGTTGGTTTCCCCCCGTTGGGGGCGTTGGTTTCCCCCCGTTGGGGGCGTTGGTTTCCCCCCGTTGGGGGCGTTGGTTTCCCCCCGTTGGGGGCGTTGGTTTCCCCCCGTTGGGGGCGTTGGTTTCCCCCCGTTGGGGGCGTTGGTTTCCCCCCGTTGGGGGCGTTGGTTTCCCCCCGTTGGGGGCGTTGGTTTCCCCCCGTTGGGGGCGTTGGTTTCCCCCCGTTGGGGGCGTTGGTTTCCCCCCGTTGGGGGCGTTGGTTTCCCCCCCGTTGGGGGCGTTGGTTTCCCCCCGTTGGGGGCGTTGGTTTCCCCCCGTTGGGGGCGTTGGTTTCCCCCCGTTGGGGGCGTTGGTTTCCCCCCGTTGGGGGCGTTGGTTTCCCCCCGTTGGGGGCGTTGGCTTCCCCCCCGTTGGGGGCGTTGGTTTCCCCCCCGTTGGGGGCGTTGGTTTCCCCCCCGTTGGGGGCGTTGGTTTCCCCCCCGTTGGGGGCGTTGGTTTCCCCCCCGTTGGGGGCGTTGGTTTCCCCCCGTTGGGGGCGTTGGTTTCCCCCCGTTGGGGGCGTTGGTTTCCCCCCGTTGGGGGCGTTGGTTTCCCCCCGTTGGGGGCGTTGGTTTCCCCCCGTTGGGGGCGTTGGTTTCCCCCCGTTGGGGGCGTTGGTTTCCCCCCGTTGGGGGCGTTGGTTTCCCCCCGTTGGGGGCGTTGGTTTCCCCCCGTTGGGGGCGTTGGTTTCCCCCCGTTGGGGGCGTTGGTTTCCCCCCGTTGGGGGCGTTGGTTTCCCCCCGTTGGGGGCGTTGGTTTCCCCCCGTTGGGAGCGTTGGTTTCCCCCCGTTGGGGGCGTTGGTTTCCCCCCGTTGGGGGCGTTGGTTTCCCCCCGTTGGGGGCGTTGGTTTCCCCCCGTTGGGGGCGTTGGTTTCCCCCCGTTGGGGGCGTTGGTTTCCCCCCGTTGGGGGCGTTGGTTTCCCCCCGTTGGGGGCGTTGGTTTCCCCCCGTTGGGGGCGTTGGTTTCCCCCCGTTGGGGGCGTTGGTTTCCCCCCGTTGGGGGCGTCGGCTCCCCCCCCCATCCCCGTTGGGGGCGTCGGCTCCCCCCCCCATCCCCGTTGGGGGCGTCGGCTCCCCCCCCCATCCCCGTTGGGGGCGTCGGCTCCCCCACCCATCCCCGTTGGGGGCGTCGGCTCCCCCACCCATCCCCGTTGGGGGCGTCGGCTCCCCCACCCATCCCCGTTGGGGGCGTCGGCTCCCCCACCCATCCCCGTTGGGGGCGTCGGCTCCCCCACCCATCCCCGTTGGGGGCGTCGGCTCCCCCACCCATCCCCGTTGGGGGCGTCGGCTCCCCCACCCATCCCCGTTGGGGGCGTCGGCTCCCCCACCCATCCCCGTTGGGGGCGTCGGCTCCCCCCCCATCCCCGTTGGGGGCGTCGGCTCCCCCCCCCATCCCCGTTGGGGGCGTCGGCTCCCCCCCCATCCCCGTTGGGGGCGTCGGCTCCCCCCGTTGGGGGCGTCGGCTCCCCCCGTTGGGGGCGTCGGCTCCCCCCCCCCCATCCCCGTTGGGGGCGTCGGCTCCCCCCCCCATCCCCGTTGGGGGCGTCGGCTCCCCCCCCCATCCCCGTTGGGGGCGTCGGCTCCCCCCCCCATCCCCGTTGGGGGCGTCGGCTCCCCCCCCCCATCCCCGTTGGGGGCGTCGGCTCCCCCCCCCATCCCCGTTGGGGGCGTCGGCTCCCCCCCCCCATCCCCGTTGGGGGCGTCGGCCCCCCCCTCCCATCCCCGTTGGGGGCGTCGGCCCCCCCCCTCCCATCCCCGTTGGGGGCGTCGGCCCCCCCCTCCCATCCCCGTTGGGGGCGTCGGCCCCCCCCTCCCATCCCCGTTGGGGGCGTCGGCCCCCCCCCTCGCATCCCCGTTGGGGGCGTCGGCCCCCCCCCTCGCATCCCCGTTGGGGGCGTCGGCCCCCCCCCCTCGCATCCCCGTTGGGGGCGTCGGCCCCCCCCCTCGCATCCCCGTTGGGGGCGTCGGCTCCCCCCCTCCCATCCCCGTTGGGGGCGTCGGCTCCCCCCCTCCCATCCCCGTTGGGGGCGTCGGCTTTCTGTGAGAGGAGCAGGAATGCTTCCTCATTAGCAGGCCGTATGCGCACATTTTGAAGAAAGTGGTGCTGCATTTAATGTGAATGCTATATTGTGGAGGGGAATTCATGCTACAGGAAGAATATTCACTTGTGTATAGGTCTGCTCATTCAACTGCAGCTGTTCAACATAGACATTAATGTAATGGACTGGCCGTGAGAGACTGCTCACATGAACACAATGGAAATTATGTGTGTGTAAGTAGCACGAACACACAGAGAACTGTCTGTGAAACACCCCATTTATAGCTGATGTTCTTTTGGACTGCTTTTTTTGAAGCCTCTGCGGGGTTGCCTCTTCTGACAAATGGGTCCAATGCCTCACAGATTCAGTGCCAGGGTGCATGACTGAAGTCAGAAATAATGGGGCATTCTGGATAAAATATTACGGACTGTGAACATTTTACTTTCTTTTCTTGTTCTGCTGTGCAGTGTTCTGTCAGTGAGAGCCAGCACAAAATCTCTTGGTGACGGAAAAATATCAAAGATGAGAGAAGGAAATTTGATCTAGTTCTAGTTGGCATTATCCTTGTACCTGAAATAAATTTGTTTTAATTTCATATTTTGAGTATTACATTCTCTTTACTTGCTCTCTGCCTACATACATGAAATGAATAAATCAAGAGTGCCCCTTTTTAGGGCTATTTTTTGTTATGTCTAATTCATCTCTCTCCCACTCTATTGCCACCCATCAGACTCGGCCAAAAATGTGCAAAACGCATCTTCTGTCTGTCTCTCTCTCTCTCTCTCTCTCTCTCTCTCTCTCTCTCTCTCTCTCTCTCTCTCTCTCTCTCTCTCTCTCTCTCTCTCTCTGTCACACATACGCACGCACGCACACGCACACGCATAGGCAAATTACATATTGGAAAGTCTCTCATGACCAAATAAGAAAACAGGGCAGTAGGATAATTTGTAGTTTCTAAATGGTGTTTATATATAGAAATTGGTCTGTATGCTGCATTTATTTGATGGAGTACATGTGTTTCCTCATGCTGTATGTAGAATAAGAAACAATACGACATTTAATTTCTGTTGGACAAAACGTGTTTATTTCTTGTCTGAATCCTGGGCTACAGCAATGAACTTTGTCCAGAGGTTGTTCTTCCTTCATGTAATGGAGGAAAAATGCAACTGTGGACACTGCATCATGTAATTTCCCCATGCATCCTCCACAGCCTGACTAAACACAGCTTTGTTAGAGGCCATCTGATCTCGACTGTCGGTCATTTGTCCCAATCAGTGCTACCTAACGATAGCAAGACTGTGCACTCAATTGGCTTACTAAATCACAATCTGTCTTACATCACTGCACCCTTCAGTAAGAGTGATAGATTTGGTGAGTGGGAAGTAACTGTACTGCCACTCATCTCAGACACTTCATACTTGCAGAACTGCAGTGCGATAGGAGGGAGGTAGGGCAGGTGGGAGGGAGGTAGGAGGGAAGTCAGTATGGAACTGATGTAGCAGAAAATCAGTTTGTAAAGTAAGCACCACTTGGTATTAGGCTCATACTCACCCAGTTTATGGACTGCAGTTGTTGTTGTTGTTATTGCTATTGTCAGTCCGAATGGGGTTTGATGCAGTTCTCCACTCTGGTCTACCTTGTGCAAGCATCCTTGTCTCTCGGTAACCATTATTAAACTCATTATCAAGTGTTTAAATCTGATAGGAAGCATACAGTAATGATTGTAACACAGTACCACATGGAATGACTTCAGTGCAGTCACCGCCACCAACTTCTGTGCAAATGACTGGTCAGAGAATTCTGTACTGCCTTCACAGAGTGAATAAAAGTACTTGTTTCTCATGAGGTACTGCAGTGCTGGAAGTTAAGCCGCATCCTGTTAGCAACTGACACAAGCTGAGTGGACCAAAATCCATTTAGTTCACTTTCAGAGGACTAATTCCAGACCACTGCTGTAGCCCCTCAATGAGCTATGGACATTTGAGGACGTGTTTAGTCAGATGTTTTACCTACTTTGCCACTTTTTGTTTCCATTCTAATTTCTTGTATTTCCTTTGTTTTGACTGCCATTGGGACCCTAGTTGTTGGGCTGCCCCAGTCCAATTATGCTCCTGCTCAAGTCACTACTCGACAAAACATTCTTATTTGCAGTTTCCTCTTTATTGGATGTATTCACATTAGTCACATTGTGTTGCTGCTGTCATAATATCAGCTTCCATCCCTGTTAGCCATGACCACAGAGATATGCATGGCCAAAATACAAAGTTGCTCCAAAATTGTCCACAGCAACTGCTCTAACAGCTTCCCAATTAAATGCTCGAATATACCAAAATGGGATAATGATGCATTGCCTGTAGTTCTGTCAAACTGTACTTTAAAGACTTCAGTTTTGAAATTTCCTTTCCCCTCCAAGTGATGTAGGACTTGCCTTATGCGTGTGAAGGAATCCAAATTTACATTGTAGTTGGATTTTGTGTAAATGTTACATTAGTTTCTTGTAAAAGTTTTAACAGCAGTCCCTGAAAGGAATGCCTGATGTTAAGTCATCAGTACTGAGTACCACACTTGTTGATGATAGTTTTGTTGGTTAAGCTGTGTATCCAAATCGGCATATAGTTCCTTTAGTTGCTGGATATAAAATTTTCCAATTGTTTAAACTCCCACACCTTTATGCTGGTTCTTCATGCAGTCACTGTTGCTCTCTGCAGTGTTATTATGAATATATGCTAGGCTGTTACAGTATTTGTGATTTATGATGCCATATATCATTGCTACCAATGTCACATAGTACACTTCAAGACACCCACACTATCTTCTTTGAAATTAGATATACTTTTCTGCATATCACCTTAACACTGTCCACAATATGAAGTGGCTTCTGTCTAGTCATTCACTATGAAACACACCAGTCTCACTTGTTCTGTGTGTACAGGTACATATCAGTGAGGCTGATACACTGATGCCATTTGCCACGGATGCATTTTTACAGGAGAATGCCAATGATAGCGATTTGGATGCCTACAGTGCTATATTTCAATCACATTGCAGTCTGCTGTAGCAGTGTGAACAAGAGCTATTGAGTGTAGTTTGGGGGCTAACTGAGCATGTGCTAATCAACACAAAATACATAATTCACATAGAAAATAACTATCCAAACCCTAACCAACAATGTACCTTGAACAAACTGCTTGCATCTGTAAGAAGCTCCCTAACAGGGTAGTGTGACTCAATTGAAATGAAAACTTATGTGCTGGCCACGCATGTTAAGTATCTGTGGGCATCCCCTAAACACGTTAAACTTCCTTACCTCTGGGGCAGCTATTAGCATGTTGGAATCCAAAATATGAACTTTGATGAAGAATTACTCTAACACAACAACACTCTGGAACAGGTTAGTACACCCCTAAATAGACAAAGCTCATAAAATCATAATGTATTGTTGAGGCCAGTGTCCTCCAGTTTTGTAGGTATGCAGTCATTACAGTACTTGCAGATAGTTTAAGGTGTTTCGATCAGGATTCTCGGTATTCATGTGGCCTTTATAGCTTCCTACAGGGTGTTTCAAAAATGACCGGTATATTTGAAACGGCAATAAAAACTAAACGAGCAGCGATAGAAATACACCGTTTGTTGCAATATGCTTGGGACAACAGTACATTTTCAGGCAGACAAACTTTCAAAATTACAGTAGTTACATTTTTCAACAACAGATGGCGCTGCAAGTGATGTGAAAAATATAGAAGACAACACAGTCTGTGGGTGCGCCATTCTGTACGTCGTCTTTCTGCTGTAAGCGTGTGCTGTTCACAATGTTCAAGTGTGCTGTAGACAACATGGTTTATTCCTTAGAACAGAGGATTTTTCTGGTGTTGGAATTACACCGCCTACAACACAGTGTTGTTGCAACAAGACGAGGTTTTCAACGGAGGTTTAATGTAACCAAAGGACCGAAAAGCGATACAATAAAGGATCTGTTTGAAAAATTTCAACGGACTGGGAACGTAACGGATGAACGTACTGGAAAGGTAGGGCGACCGCGTACGGCAACCACAAAGGGCAACGTGCATCTAGTGCTGCAGGTGATCCAACAGCGGCCTCGGGTTTCCGTTCGCCGTGTTGCAGCTGCGGTCCGAATGACGCCAACGTCCACGTATCGTCTCATGCGCCAAAGTTTACACCTCTATCCATACAAAATTCAAACGCGGTACCCCTCAGCGCCGCTACCATTGCTGCATGAGAGACATTTGCTAACGATATAGTGCACAGGATTGATGACGGCGATATGCTTGTGGGCAGCATTTGGTTTACTGACGAAGCTTATTTTTACCTGGACGGCTTCGTCAATAAACAGAACTGGCGCATATGGGGAACCGAAAAGCCCCATGTTGCAGTCCCATCGTCCCTGAATCCTCAAAAAGTACTGGTCTGGGCCGCCATTTCTTCCAAAGGAATCATTGGCCCATCTTTCAGATCCGAAACGATTACTGCATCACACTATCTGGAGATTCTTCGTGAATTTGTGGCGGTACAAACTGCCTTAGACGACACTGCAAACACCTCGTGGTTTATGCAAAATGGTGCCCGGCCACATCGCACGGCCGACGTCTTTAATTTCCTGAATGAATATTTCGATGATCGTGTGATTGCTTTGGGCTATCCGAAACATACAGGAGGCAGCGTGGATTGGCCTCCCTATTCGCCAGACACGAACCCCTGTGACTTCTTTCTGTGGGGACACTTGAAAGACCAGGTGTACCGCCAGAATCCAGAAACAATTGAACAGCTGAAGCAGTACATCTCATGTGCATGTGAAGCCATTCCGCCAGACACGTTGTCAAAGGTTTCGGGTAATTTCATTCAGAGACTACACCATATTATTGCTACGCATGGTGGATATGTGGAAAATATCGTACTATAGAGTTTCCCAGACCACAGCGCCATCTGTTGTTGAAAATTGTAACTGCTGTAATTTTGAAAGTTTGTCTGCCTGAAAATGTACTGTTGTCCTAAGCATATTGCAACAAACGGTGTATTTCTATTGCTGCTCGTTTAGTTTTTATTGCCGTTTCAAATATACCGGTCATTTTTGAAACACCCTGTATCAACATCACACTACTAATACAAAAGAAAGTGAGTCACATAGTTGTAAGCTGCCACAACTCTGCTACACTACATGGCATGTCATTTGCGACGTGTGCCACGTGAACTGCTGTGGCTCAACACTTTGGGATCTGCTGGTTCTCAGTAACTTGAAATCCAATGGAGACACTATCAGAATTGTACATGACATAATTTCTCTATCTCCTAACTGTGACAGTCTGTAATTTTATAATGGTCTGTTATTCATTTCCCCTTTCATGAGGGGTGTTCATTCCAGCAAACTATGCTGTACCTTTATTTCAGTCACTGGCAGTGTCCTTGCACCAGCCTCCAAACACAAACGTTGACTTGCATTTTGTGGGCACGTTTGTCCTTCTCTGTGACAGTGGCTGTATATGGCAGCTGTAATGAATTCAGACAATTAAAATTAAAATATTTTGTAGTTCTCCACTTGGATCATTATGCAGTTTTCATCAATCTCACTTTTATAAAATTTCACATGTATGTACTTGCCACAGCACCTGATTCCTAATCTCCATCACTATTTTAGTTTAGCAACTTCTTGACATTAAAATGAGCATGTGCAGTGAGAAGACAACCACTGCCACATTTCAAGATGTTTGATTTTCACTCAAATTCTGTTGATGTAAAGTTATTCAGCTTCTTAATATTTTTGCAGATGCCGCAGAAGTTGAGGATGGAGGAGCTGTTGGCAGGTGAGATATTTGCTTTCTTCAGTAGCTTAATTACACATTTCAGTTACAACGTGAATATTTTATTATGTGGTACTTTATTTTTCATCTTTTTCTTTGACATTAATATTCCATTGGTGGTGTGCTAAATAATGTTTGTGAAACAGTTTTTCAAAATTCTATACTATAACTTAACACTGGATGTTAATTATGTCATACATAATTCATACTGAAAATTGGGGCTGTTATTGTAACTACGAAAGATTGGTAACAAATGTGCAGTTGCATTGAAAATGTGTACTGTGGTAGATTGTGAGGGAAATGTGGTCAAAGAGAAAAGACAAATTTTTAAGTACCAAATTGACATTTAGAAATTTGTCATTGTAATGTTAAGCAAACATTACAAATAGGCACACTACGATAAGTAGTAATGAATTTTGCCACCTGACTGATGTGTGAAATAGCCTGACCCATCTGGGTGCCACAGTTACTCTCAATCCCTCACCTGCCAAGAGTGTTATTGACTACCCAGTGACAACATGCTACTGAGTACAAGGTGGCCGACTTGTTAGTGGCTTCACAACTTGTGTACTGCATTCTTGAGACCCATCTCATACTCCTCTCACCCCCTCTACTCCCATACCAGCTTCCCTAATTTGAAAATTTTGGAATTCCCCTTAACTTAAGTTTCACAATCCTTCCCTCAGTACTAGCTACCCCTACACTGCCCTTTCCCATGCTTAGCTCTGTACCTGTACCTCCTATGTTACCTCGTATGCCACCCCATCCCCTCTATGACATTTGCATTAAATCTGTCCACCACAACTCCTCACGCAGTTGTCCTGCAGGTTTATGACAATTTCTGATCGGCAGAGGGACAGAACGTGACAAATTTTATTCCAGGCTTAGCCTTTTACTGCTTATTTCCAGATTAACCCTTTCATTGCCAATTGAACATCTTAGGCTGATGCATAACACTGTAGTGTTTCCTACAAGTTAAAAAAAAACTCATACTGTACATACTGGACACTTAAATCATCATAAATAATATAATTTGTTTCGCAGTTCACTTCAGTCTGTTGGGATAACTTTCTGAATCCACAACTGTAGAAATCATGTGATTTTGTAGCAAAGAGCCATGTTCAAAGTGTATTTTCACCCCAAAGGAAGTATGTCAAGATCATTGAACAGAGAGCAGAGAAGATGAAATCTGAGTGTGCAAGATCAGGTGAAAAAGGTGGGTGCAAAATGACTTCTCAACCCAGTTGTTCTATAGTGTTTGTTGCCAGTCTAGCAGAATGCTGGTGACTGTTACTGTGGAATAGCACCACTTCACACAGTCTTCCTGGTTGTTTTTCTGGGACTACATCTGCAAGATGTCTGTTGTTGGCAATAAATACCAACAGGAAAGTTACACCTCATGCAAGCAACTCGTAGTACACCACATGGTCACCTACATCTACATCTACATGATTACTCTGCAATTGACATTTAAGTGCTTGGCAGAGGGTTCATCCAACCACAATCATACTATCTCTCTACCATTCCACTCCCGAACAGCGCATGGGAAAAACGAACACCTAAACCTTTCTGTTGGAGCTCTGATTTCTCTTACTTTATTTTGATGATCATTCCTACCTATGTAGGTTGGGCTCAACAAAATATTTTCGCATTCAGAAGAGAAAGTTGGTGATTGAAATTTCGTAAATAGATCTCGCCGCAATGAAAAAAGTCTTTGTTTTAATGACTTCCATCCCAACTCGCATATCATATCTGCTACACTCTCTCCCCTATTACGTGATAATACAAAACGAGCTGCCCTTTTTTGCACCCTTTCAATGTCCTCCGTCAATCCCACCTGGTAAGGCTCCCACACCCTGCAGCAATATTCTAACACCGGACCTCTCCACAATATCCATAAAATTATCTTGTGTGGATGCTCAAAAGTCTATGTGGCACTGCTGATTTGTTTGGACTAAAACATTCCTTTCCGTTCTTTCTCTTACATTAGCATAAAAACAAAATTTCTAGTCATCAGTAACAATACAGGTTAGAAATGGTCAGTGGTATTCACCCACTAATCAAGAACAAGCAAGAGGGTAATGTACATACAGCCAACCACTGATTTATATGGTTTGGCATGTGGTACCCATATTCTTTATTGTTGAACCTTCTCCTTTGTATTCAAATGCTGCACAGTGACGGAATGGTCATACTTCATCACATTTTCTGGTTCTTGAGCGCAATGATGTGCATCATCGTGGATTAATGCATTCAGATGATCTTCATCAAATGCTGAAGGTCTTTCTGAAAATGGAGGGTCAATAATGTCAAAACAATCATCCTTTAAATTAGACAATCTTTCCTTGCCATGCTCTGTCCCATGGCATTATCCCCATACATGGTGAAAACGTTACCATTGAAACCACTTATTCATAAACACCACTGTTCTCATTTTGCCCATTTAGCCATTTTAAATTAAAATGTAGCAGTGCTTTGTGTCAACATAATATTCATAGAATGACAATTTACCTAAAAGAATGTGTCCACATTAACTGAGAACAAGGTAATGTACTTCGGAGAAATGGTGGAAAAGACCACTGTATCCTTTGATCCCTAGGCATATGAACTTGTCTTGGATCACATGTAATGCCCCCAACAACACAAAACACAATGATGGGAAAGGCTGACTTAAAGCATACATTGTGTGCTCACTGTTACATTATTGGTACCGGCTGCATAAGTAACAATAACACAGTGCACAGTGTTCACTTAAGACGTCTCTCTTTTTTTGCTCCCAACATTTAATGTTCTAATGATGTACCAACATCATAATGCATTGATGATGGGTTGTTTAAAAAAAATGTACAAATGAAATGAACTTTGTGACAAGGCTGAAGATATATCGGTACATAGGTCACTGCATAGAACTATATGGAACATTGTAGATGTAACTGTAGATGTGCTCCAAGGACGTGTGTGGGGCCCTTGACATTGATGTTCTCAGACATCCTTCTTTTTGTTTTTCTGTTTGGGGTATCTAATGACCACATACCAATTTCAATGCTTCCTCCTTTGATCTTCTTCCAGGTTTCCTTCGTCTTCACTATCTATCCTTTTTTCATCCTCAGACCATTCTGACCCTGTCTTCCTCTTCTTCTTCCTGCTTTGGAATGCTTCCATTTGCAACACTTTCTTCTTGAAAGCCTGTCATTCTGCTGGGTCTTTTTCTTGTATTTCTTTCCAAATCTTTCCTAACTACTTGAATCTGTCCTGTTGTTGACATCTTGTCCCAAAGATGCTTATAATTACTTCTTAATATTCATACTTATGGATTTCCTAGCAGCCTGAGTATTTTTCAAATGATTCTTAATTCTAGGACTTGAAGTTTGTATAATTCATAATTCAACATTAAACATTCACTTGCATAAAGACATTCTGGTTTTACTACTGTGCTGTGGTGCTGTATTTTCAAATTTTTAGACACACACATCTTGTTGTAAATGTTCATGTTTATATCATATGCTTTCTCCATTTTACATACTCTTTTGTCTACAGCAAATATTTTTGAAGCCATTGCCTTGAATCTTTCCTCCCAAATATTTAAATTTATAAACCCTCTTTATCTGTTCATTATCTGTTACTAGGATTTCTGGGTCATTTTTTTATGTTTGTCCTAAAAAATTTTTTCTACAGAAACTTTTAAAGCTGCTTTGTTACCTATTCCTTCTAAGAGGTTGATTTGTATTTCTGAATTTGTTATATTTTTATAAAGAATGGCATAATCATTTGCAAATACTAGACACTGAATTTCAGTATCTCTTTTTCCTGAAGTCTCCAGTCTCATTGTGACAGCTTATGTTCTTTGCCTTTTGTTTCAATTATCTAACTATTTCCTCTAAGATGCAGTTGAGAAGGTGTGGAAACATGTCACCCTGCATTTCACCGGTTGTTTTGAGTGCCTTAGGTGTTTCACACCAAAACTTTACTTATGCTTCAGTGTGTGGGTGTTTCACGAATAAGGTTAGCTAGTTTAGTGTAATGCCAAGTTCTCGAGTCACTTTACCCACTGTTTACCTGTCAATCAAATGCTTTTCTAAAACCTGTAAATGTTAAAACTATGTCTTTAGAATTCGTATGGACTTAAAGTTGAAATTCTGTTCTGAGCCAGATTTGATCTTTCTAAATCCACTCTGATATTCTCCCAAATGGCTGTCCAGTGTTACTTCTCTCTTGTTTAGTAATATTGTTAAAAATATAATACAGCCCACTGGCAACAGATATATACCTGTGCAATTATTTAGATAATGCCTATGACTTTTTGTGCACAGGATGCATAGGAGCCACTTTCCAGTCTTCTGGAATCTTTTCAGTTTCCCATATTTCTTCAGACATAATCTGAAGGTTAGTTGTCATTTCTGCTTGACACCAGTTATGGTTGAGATGATTTTATTTCTTCTCCACTGGCTTTCTTGTTTTTCAGGGTTTTTCTTGTTTGTTTGTTTGCTGTAGGTGGTAGATCTGCTTCCATGTTTTCATCAAATATCTGGAAATTCTAGCTAACAATTCAGTTCTCTACAGTTCAAGAGTTGATCAAAGTACTTTCTTAGTAATTTACATGTGTGGTTATTGCTTAGACCTATTTTACCATTTTCGTCTCTGATGTAAATACATTGGAGCATGGTGGCATGGTGGCCCTTTTTGAATAAAACCATGACTGTATGTATGAGAGCATTTTTTCATCTGTAGTACACAGTGATTCTTTTTTATGACTAATTATGATACTCGTGTCATCTGCAAATAGTAGAATTTTGGCTGAGCTGTCTGGAGCCTGTATATCATTGATATAAATTAGAAACAACAGGCCCAGAATGCTGCCCTGAGGAACACCTATTTAAATTTGTTTTGGTTCAGATATGGGTTTAAAATTGTGAATATTGTTGGAAGACCTCAGCTCAACAACTTGTGACCTGTTTTACAGATAGGATTCAAACCAATTTTTAACGGTACCACTGATGCATATTGCTTCAAGTTTCCCTAGTAATATTACATTGTTCACAGTATTGAAGGCTTTGGCTAAATCTAGATTAATTCCAACAACCTGTTTATTTGACTCAAAATTTCTTACTATTTCTGTGCAATATGGCTGTTTCTGTACTGTGCCCTACTCGAAAACCATGTTGACTGTTATTTATTAGTTTATGTTTTTGTAGATATTTTGTAACCCTGATTTTCATTAATTCCTCAAGTATTTTGGAGAAGGATGGGAGGAGAGGTATAGGTTGGTAATTTTCTATTTTATGTCTGTCACCATTTTTGTATACAGGTATCACTCTAGAGATTTTAAGTTTATCCGGAAATATCTCTTCACTAAGGGACAAGTTTGCTATGTGCACTATAGGTTTGACAACACATGGAGCAATTTTCTTAATTATTGATACATGTACATCATCCAAACCAGAGGACAATTTGGATTTCAAGCATTTAATGACTTTTTAGAACTTCATGCTCGTCTGATGGGATTGTCATCTTGCTGGTATCTACCATTGGAGATATCACTGTTGGTTGTTGCTTAAATTTACTGCTTAAAGTAAGGGGAATATTAACAAAATAATTGTTTACATTGTTTGCCATGGCATTTTTTCTATGGGGATATTTTCATTATTTTTAAGATGGATTTCTTGTTCTTTAGTTTGACCCAATATTTTTTTCTTTTTTTTTTTTTTTTACCACATCATTCTGGACTTGTTACTAGCCTGCCTTATTAATCTATCATTACTTAATAATTTTGCTTTTGATATTACTTTTTGGTAAGTCTGTATGTTCTCACATACTCAACAAACTGCTGATCATGACATGTTTTTAACTTTAAACTTAGTAATTTCATGGTTTCACTTGATGTTTTAATTCCGGGTGTAGTCCAGGTCCCTTTGGATCCAGATGATCTGTAACTCAAAAGCTTTTTTGGGAAGCACATTTCAAAGTATGCCATAAAAGTGGAAGCAAATGTATTGAAAGCATCATTTGTGTTTTTGTGCCAAGACCTCTGGCCAAACTGCATTTTTAACATTATTTTTGAACTGATTACAATTTTCAGTAGAGAAAAATCGTTTGTACTCCTTTTTATTTTCCCCTCCCTGAGAGTTGTAGTGAGATTAAAGGTTAGTGCATTATGATTTGATAATCCTATATTCACATTTGTAACTGCAACTTCATGTGTGACCACATTTGAGAAGATGTTATTTATTAGGCTCTCACTGGAATCTGTTGTTCTAGTGGGAGCTGATACATGGGGAAACAAGTTGAAGCTTTTAGTATGTCTAAAAACTTGTATTTTCCTGAACTCTGGACCAATAGATTAATATTAAAGTCACCACAAAGAATTATGGTAGAGTTCTCATTTGAGAAAAATGTCGAGCATTTCCTCCAAATTCTTAAGAGGGACTTCAGTATCTCCAGATGGTGATCTGTAAATTGCTGCAACAATTACTTTCTTTTCTATGATTAATGGTTTAGCCTCATATCTTAACTTAAATTTAAGCTTGGGATTTAGATAAATACATACACCACCACCTTTGACATTTTGCCTATAGTACTGACTGGGAAGTTTATATGTGTGACCAAAACGACTTAAACTATATCTGTACATTGTATAAGGCTCAGTCACAACTTCTGTGCGTGGCTATGACAGGTGGTGTGGGCAGCCTATCAAGTTAGGCTGTGGTCTCCTGATCTCACATTTTGTGCTCGCTTACTCAGTTGTGCAGGACTCTGACACTTGTCTCACTCCTCTGTCAACACAGATTCCCTTTCATGTCGTTTGTCTCCTAACACTGCAGTCAGGTGTCATGTGGTGTAACTATTTAATACAATGATGTATTATATTCTGTACCTTATCTTCTATACTTCTTCTCAAACTCTGTTATAATTACTTTAAAATTCAAAATTGATGCCTTGATGCATCACATTTTTATAAATAACTTACTATGTCACTTTTGACTTAACAAATTATTTATTCCCTTCATCATCACACTCGTGAACTACACTAAAAGATCACCTTCATTCAGTATAAAAGAGACACACTCAATAATTTTGAAGGTTCCTCTTCTGTGTCTCACAACATACATCAGTTCTTGAAATAACTCCTTTGGCAGCCTATGGCTTTACAGGACAGTGTGGTGACCCCACAGAATACTTATTTTCACACACGTAGTTTGTCACCCAAAGCTGCTGTGATAGCTGTACAGTGCTGAAGGTGCATATTGTCCCCTGATGTAAGTCACCACACACAAAATAGAAATAACACTAATGAACAATATCTGTATGTTTATGTTTGACATGTTGTTTTCTATTGCTCTTTTCATAATGTGTACACAACACTTCTTTCAAAATGGCATTCACTGATAAGAAGTCATTGTTATGTGCATCTCTCCTCTGGAGTGGTACGTACAAGCACAGTCTGTGAACATGGTGCTCAGTGAACACAGTCCAAAGTTTTTTAAATTTTTTTTCCCATATGCCATGAATGTGGATTTCTTTTCGTAACTATGAATTCTGAGATTGGTTATAGCCTCAGTACATTATTGTCCATGATAAAATACGCAAATTTACCCTCAATTGCAGCCATAATTTAAGAGCATGTCACTAAAGTGAACATAAAGTACTTGAAAGATGTTTTCCTCTCTGTGTGTACAATAGTATCCAGTGCAGAACCACAGCGGCTGCGGACACCGGAGGCTGGACCCAGTACTGGGGCTGGGGACATACGTGCAGCGAAGTCACCTGGTGAGTAAGAGTAAATTTACACGTAATTGCAGCCTTAACTAAAGCAGTACATAAAGTACTTAAAAGACGTTTTACTCTCTGTGTGTATAATAGTAGGCATTCCAGAACAACAGCGGCTACGGTCACCAGAGGCTGGACCCAGTACTGAGGACACAGGTGCAGCGAAGTCACCTGGTGAGTAAGAGTAAGAGCCCACTGTGGGAGGCTTACATTCCTGCTCTGTACACTAGAGAATCAAATGTATCTGGACACCTATTAGTGGACATTAAGATTTTGTGTTCTCCTTTATGAGGACTTGAACTCTTCTCGGGACACTTTGACATTTCAAAATCTCTGTGGGTGGATGCCAACCCATTCTTCCTTCATAGCTGATACCAGACAAGGTAGAAATATTGGACACAGGGTATGGAGTGAAAATGCCATTTATAACTAATCCCTAAGACGATCCATTGCTTTCAGGTTGGAACATCGGCAGGCAAGCCGCCTTCAGGAATGCCACTGGTTATAAGCCTTTGCCTAACAATGCTGATCCATGAGAGGTACAAGTGTTGAGCTGATCAAATCGGTCGTTGTCTGTGAGCTGTTCCTCTGTTGTGTATAGTACACAATACTGTCAAATATGTACTTACCCTTCTGCATTTATCATATCCTGAAGTACAATAAGGGGAGAACAAGTTAAAGAGGAGAAATTGCATATTGTTACACTGCCTGCTCTGCACTGCATTGTTGGCAGTAGAGGTAATGGCGGATAATGTTCACTTAGTAGTCACCACATCCAAATTCTTCCGTCAGATACCCACGGAGTATAGCACTGTTTGTCACTCCAAATCTCGTTTCCACTCATCCACTCACCAGCAGTCATAGGTTTTTATGCTACAGTCAGTATGACTTTATGTTGAACAGAAATATGTTGTTTCCAGCAGCTGCTCAGCCATTGTAACCAGTTTTTTCTAACTCCCTGTACACAGCCATTTCCTTAGCGGGCTCCTAGCTGCACTTCAAAACTGAAGAGTGACTGCAGCAGCTAACTGCAAGCTGGTTTTTACTATTTCCTACCACGATGATAGAAGCACTTGTCCATCAGCATACTGTGTGTGCCTGGACTTCATGTAGCATTGGTTGTTCCTTCACATTTTCACTTAACTGTCACATCACTGACAGCTGACTTGGGCAAGTTTGGAAGGTCTGAAATGCATCCATGTGTTAATTATTCAGGTGTAATGCAAAGAAAAGTCCATGTTCAGTGTACTCAGATCCCTGACTGATGAATTCTGCTTACAAAACAGTATTACCTGCCACTTCCTATAATATATATGACGGCAGTATCTGTTCCCGAAAGAACAATTACCTTAGTTGACCATGCAGCTTTGCTAGAAATGAAATGATAATTAAATGGACACCCTAGCTGCAAACAGGCGGTGATGTACTTCATTGGGGACATGTTGAAAATGTGTGGCCCGACCGGGACTCGTTCCTGGGATCGTCTGTTTACATGGCAGACGCTCTATCCATCTGAGCCACTGCGGGCACAGAGGATAGTGCTTCTGCAGGGACTTATCCCTTGCACACTCCCCGTGAGATCCACATTCCCAACATGTCCACACCACTACATTCGTAGTGTGCCTAACAGATGTTTGCCGATCCTACTCATGACTCGTGGCAGATTAATCTACCAAGTCCCGTATGAGTTTGGGCATAGTGTGTGCGTTCGCACAAGAAGGTCAATGGCCGGGAAGCCATATTTTAACTATATATGACGGTAGTATCTGTTCCCGAAAGAACAATTACCGTGGATGACCATGCAGCTTTGCTAGAAATGAAATGATAATTAAATGGGTGGAGCGTCTGCCATGTAAGCAGGAGATCCCGGGTTCGAGTCCCGGTCGGGGCACACATTTTCAACATTTCCCCAATGAAGTACATCACCGCCTGTTTGCAGCTAGGGTGTCCATTTAATTATCATTTCACTTCCTATAATAGTAGCTCCACCTCTCATTGAATTAAAGGGCTCAGTTGCCTGTTACATAAGGGTGCCCAGGTATTTTGATTGGATAGTGTGTTTATAGTTCTTATCTATGTGATTTCTGCAAACTCTTAGTCAGTTCACCATACACAATTTAATTAGAATCCAGAAATCACAATATATTTTATTATATTTATGTTTTTGAATATTGAGGACTTTGATTTGGGGCGAGTATTTACTGACTTACAGAAATACAAAGTTTGCCTATATAGCTGTGGAAATATGTATGCTGAGAATTACTGGGAGGGAAAAGGAAACAGAAAAATGGACAGGGAACAGGCAGGAGTTGGAGACGTAGTGGGGAGGTAGTGGAGATGAGTGATACATGTAGTGATGGAGTGAGTGACAGATAGGATAAGACAATTACATGCTCCTATCCTAAAGAGGTGAGTGGGGGGAACATTGAGGTGACAGTCTGGTGAGAGGCATTGAGTGGATATCAGGCTATATGGACTACAAGCTGCAATGCCTGTAGCTTGAGACCAGAATACCAGGAGAAGCAAGGGAAGAGGCTTAATCAAACAGTGGGACTCCAATGAATGAATGATGTGAGTAGAAGAAACTGAGGATGATTTGTATTTCAAAACTGAACATTTTTGTTCAACCTATTAGGGTAGTAACTTAAATGGAAATATTGGGGTCTGAATCTAGCTGATGCGTTCAGCACTACCATAAGTTATTTGATACTAACATTCTCAGGGGCTCCCTTAACCTTTCTGTGGTCAATCAGACATAAAGGTCCTGCCAAAATGTTTGTTTCAGAATCTGCACAACCATAGGAATGTCCCATTTCATTGTGTACTGTGATCTGTTGTTCAGTTTATGTACAATTAGAACCCAGAAGCTGACAGGTGATGCTAGAATGTGTTTTTTCTTTGTTGGTACAGAAATGAGTACAGTATGTTTTGTAAAAGGAGCTTCCTATCTTTGGCTAAATTGTGGATGGCAAAGACAGTGTAGATATTATTTGTCTTTGTTACATTATTTGCTAGGTATATACTATTTGACATATATTTTCACTGATAACTCATTCTTGAAGAAAACTGATGTCTGTGTCTTGTAACTAAAATTAATGCATGTCTTTATTAATGAAAATCATATCAAAATAGTGACTGTAGTTGGAAATCAACCACCACAAATGTACAGATACTGTTCTTTTGATGTACTGTTTTTCTTCTTTCTCATGAGATAGTGTACTGGAGACATTTGTTTTCTTTTCCTTATTTTGTCTTGAATGTCTCAGTAGTTTCTTGGAATTAATTGTTTACAATTATTTATGGAGCTGTCTTTTGAATTATGGGTAGGGTGGTTATGAAGAATCCAGTCAGCAGAAATAAGGTTTCTATGATCTACTTTATAACATATGAAAGCTGATCACCTCTGAAATGAAGGTGCTGGGAGTGTATAGCAGAGTGGAAACAACTGAAGCACGTGGGATGAATGTGTCAATACTTTTGGAGAGAATGGCTGATAATACAGTATCACTTCCTGTTCACTACATTTGTCTCTGGTGCCAGTACCTTTGTTCATAAAATATTTCCCATCAAGACTTTCACTACAGTTTGATCCCAGACCAATCTGTTCGTCTTTCTGCCTCACCTGTCTACAGGGAGTCCAGCAGGGAGCTGCCTTGCCCCACCTGCCACCCACACTCATGGTCATATGTCCCACCTAATGTGGATGATCCATGCACAAGGAGAGAGATGTGCTCAGGTAGCCATGAACATTAGAACTTCATTGCAACACAGAAGGCACATGATAATGTTGGGCAAGTGAAACAGCTTCCTAGTGCAAGCAACATAAAAATACTCCTGATATGCTGTAAGGTTGTCACTAATATGAGCTAAGCTGAGCACTGCAAGCTGCACTGATGATGTCCTAGATTCCAATGTTGCTGTGCTCAGAGGAAAAGTTTTCACTGTAACAGCAGCCAAACGTATGAACTGTCATCCCCATGGAGGAGATGGCAGTGCCATCCATGAGGCACACACCTGGAAGAAAAATACAGAAATTGGGCCAAGACATCAGTAAGGAGGGATGATGATGTGGAATGGTGCAGGCAGAAAGATACCAGGATGAAAGAAAGAAGTGGCACAAGGCATTTGAACACGGAGCAAAACCATTCAAACACTATGCAGAAGCACTTGAACACAGAGATGAAGGCTACCTAATGGATCACAAGACACTGGTAAAAAGCTTCCAGAGACAAAAAAGGAATTATAAAAGCACAAGAAGAGAGATGTTCCTGAGTGGACAAGAGGAAGAGAGTTTCATTGCGGCACAGATGGTACATGCCAACATGAAGCAAATGAAACAACTTTCTGATGAAGGCAAGATAGAGAATGCCCTGATGCATGAAAAGATTGTCACTAATATGAAAACTATTCTTCAAGCTTCCAGCTGAGCACTCTGTCTGTAACAACTGACAAACACTGCTGTAGGTTGCACTGGCAATGCCAATATTGTGGGCTGCATTCTTATTAATATAGTCATGCATTCCAAAGTAGATAGTTGATGTCGAGTCTGGAACTTGGGTTGGCTGGTGAGCCACTGTACATTCCCCTACAAAGGCTATGTAGTGGAGAAATACTGTTAAGTTGTCCAGTGTCGCATGGCTCCAGGGTGGAAACCATGCAGTGGGTGTCATTGGCAAGATCCGCTGCACTGAGGGTGAGTTTCAGTTTCAAGCCTGTTAAGATGCCAGCAACTGACATACCTCTGTTGTGTGGCATAAGGCAGGATTGTAAAGCACCAGCCAGATGCTACACCACCCACTTCCACCTCATTCCTATTATGTCTCCTAATCCATCCTGTCCCCATACGCATCAGATTTTCTTTCTGTCTCACCTCTACAAAAAATCCACCTGAGAAATAATCTGCCTCACCTGCCACTCATTCTCTTCACTACTTGTACCCATCTGTGAGTAAAGAAAGGAGTGTTACATTGAATGTGTTTGATGTGGCATTATTACTGCACAAACAGCAAAAATGTGGTAAGTGATAAACATTTTTGCTATTACTGTCTGTGGGGTATCTGTGAGAGAAATTCATGATGATTTAAAATTATTGGTGAAGTTTTCTGCAAAACACTAAGTGCTCTCATTGCCAAATACTGGATGAATATAATGTCTGTACATGAATTCAATTAGTGAAGGTGCATAAACAAGCTTACACACAGTTCCTAAATGTTAAATGTGACACAGTGTGTTAACTGTGTAACATAACATTGTATGTTTTATTAAGCAGATAACTACAGGACTTAAAATTTTAAAATTTCATCAATAATTATGTGAAATGATGACAATAAACATTTATTTGTCCCTGCCAGTCTTCTGATAGCCAGCGTGCAACTGGAATAAAGTTCTGGCTTTCTGGAACTCGGTAATATTGATGGTTGTTTATAATTGAGTAGATTAGATGCTCAGTTATACACTGATCTGTAGGTTTTCTAAAAGATAGAAACAATTGATTCTGTTCTTTATCAGGTCATGTTGAAACACACTTAGTTTATCACTAGTTTGTTTTACTTGTGCAGATAAAGTATTTTTTTATTAACACGCAAATTCTTTTTTTGTCAATCAGGCCCTGCTGAGGAGGAAGGCACGCGTCCCATCGCTCAGGTGAGTGAAAGTAGTGGATGCACGTATGAGACTGGCAGAGCAAGTGTGATTTTCACCAATAGCATATAAAGTTTGGTTATGTGGCATGTAATGAACCCCACACTGCTTCCTGTCCTCCTCCCAGGGTGAGGACATATTTCATCAGCTCAGGGCTTTGAACCGTTAAAATACTTCCTCCTATTCTGAGCTACTCCGCACACTACCCACTTGCTTAATCAAATAAACTCCTTTATTAGTATCCTATTCATCTCCATTTCAGTCTCATTGCGTCTCCCATGGCAGTCTGTTTCCTGACATCACAAACTTTGCAACTTCTTTAGCACTGTTAACTGAAATGCTATCTCAAGTCTAAATTACCTGCTAAATGACCCAAAAAATATCTCAAAGACCACTCATATACTGGATCTTAATTTAAAACAAGTAACTCTCTTTAATTACTAATGTCAAGTCATGTGTCATTGGTTAGTGTACAGAATCTTACTGACAGCTCAACTTCATCTTCGTTCTCCTGATGTAATGGCAGTTGTCATGATGCTGACAGTTCTAGGGAGGAAGGCACATTGCTGAACAAGAATGAGACAGCAAGGAATAAACCCATGGACTGTTTGTTTGTGTTGCCTTCATCATTTGTGAAAGTGGCGTGGCTGGACCATGTAAAATTTGGGAATTCGTGTGGATGCTGATAAACACGCCATTGAGTGCCCCCTAACCAGGTATCATCATCATCATGATAGAATAAAACACTGAAATCATCATGAACTGTGAAGAACGATAAACTAATTATCGTTATCCCACCCTGCAGATATGCTGCATCAATTTCCACTAGATTTTGTGTGTTGTGGTTGGCAGGTGTTACTAGAGGAGGCCAAAATGCATGCATTTTAACTCGCGCAGGCTGGCGTGAGGTCTGGAACAGGACAAGGAAATTAGAATTTAGAAAAACGGACATAGCTGGTGGAATACTTAACTTTAATCCATTAATGATGAACATCTGTCTTGACGGTACATGATTCACAATATCAATAGTAACTGATATGGGCGCCTTGCTAGGTCGTAGCAAATGAGGTAGCTGAAGGCTATGCTAAACTATCGTCTCAGCAAATGAGAGCGTATTTTGTCAGTGAACCATCACTACAAAGATGGTTGTACAGCTGTGGTGAGTGCTAGGAAGTCTCTCTAGACCTGCCGTGTGGTGGCGCTCGGTCTGCAATCACTGATAGTGGCGACACGCGGGTCCGACGTATACTACCAGACCGCGGCCGATTTAAAGGCGGTGAAACCACATTATGCACAACAGAGAAGGGTATAAGAGTTTAAAGCCACTATTTGAATTAAAAAAAAATCACTTTGTGGTGGTGACCATTGTTCATCGGTACTATAGACATTGTGAGATGTACACCTTTACCAAAGCGATGTGTTACACCATAGTTGATACTCATGAAACGTGACAATAAATATTCCTTGAAATCGACACTTACCACTTACTGTTGTCTAAAATGCTTACTGATTGCATTTGGGAACTGAGATTTCCCCATTTTTGAGCAAATGTCACAAACACAAATGACAGGTACTCGCAATCGCAAACACGTTTCAAAGTACCTTTCTAGAATGATATCAGACTCATTCTCCTCCATACATTCATGGCCTGTCAAAACTTCCTAAACTCTTCTGAAAATACTTCCCTGCTTGTGAAATAACTACCAAGTGAACTACTTTGAGAGGTATACTTGTCATAGTGTTTGTTATGTTTGACACGTGTTGATTAGTAATTCAATAAAACTACTGTAGGGGTAATTTCACCACATAAAGGAAAACACTTGTGTAGAATTTATACTGTGAACGATCACCTTTATTGTACCGCACAAAGAACACTTGATACATCCATTAACGCGGGAAAACGAACACTCCTCGTGTGCTCCAAAGAACCCCGCTCATAAAGAGAATCTCTGTGTCTTGTCGACTATTGACTTGTCACTCCCACACAGCCCCCCCCCCCCCCCTGAAGTGCGGAGCACCCAGTATGGTGAGGTACTTAAACTTCACCTCTCGGCATGCCCGAGTGCGGATAGTGTGGGTGTGGGTGCTGCTTGCTGATTCTGTTGCTGCATTAGGCCCCCTGGTGTGGGTCTCATGTGGGACACAGCTGTCTGGTTCTGCGGAAGGTGTGGGTTCGTTGCAAGTTGTGCCTGAAATCGTCCGTGAGACTGTCGTTGGTGCTGGCATTGTCCAAGCGGGTTTTACTCTCTCAATGGAATCTTTGGTCGACTTTCCCTGGAGGAGGATATCCATTGTGTGTGTGTCCCGTCCTAGCACTTGGTATGGTCCAGTGTACGGTGGCTGTAACGAATGACGTACCAGTTTTGTGCGGAGCATGATGTGGGAACAAGTATTGAGGGACTTGTGTATGAACACTGGATGCGTGCCGTGCTGAGACGTTGGGGCTGCACGTAGTGTCTCTGCCTGCTTCCTTATTTGTTGCAAGAGGTGGGGTAGTTGTGTGTCATCTGGGAGAGGAACTGGAGCAAGGAATTCTGCTGGAACTCAGAGTGGTTCTCCGTATACCAACTCTGCCGAGGCACAATTGATGTCTGTTTTTAATGCGGTCCGTAACCCCAACAAAACCAATGGCAACGCTTGAGTCCATGAGTCCTCGTGGCACATCAGGGCAGCCTTTAAGGTCCGGTGCCACCTTTCCACCAAACCATTGCTGGCCGGGTGGTAGCTAGTAGTACGGTTTCGTTGGAAGCCGCAGAGTTTTGACAGTTGTTGGAACAGCGTTGCCTCGAACTGGCGTCCTTGGTCAGTGGTAACGAAAAATGGGCACCAAAACGAGCCATCCAAGTTTCCAAGAATGCGCGTTCAGTAGTCTCTGCAGAAATGTCCCTGATTGGTGTAGCCTCTGCCCACCGCGTGCAACGATCCACTGCCGTAAACAAGTACCTGTAACCTTCTGAAGGGGGGAGGGGTCCAACCAAGTCAATGTGTACATGCCCAAAACGTGCCGTTGGGTTTGGGAATTGTCCTACTGGAGCGTGAACATGGCGTCCCACTTTGCTACGTTGACACTGATAGCAGCTGCGGGCCCACTCCCGTGTATCTTTCTTGATTGAAAGCCACACAAAACGGTCCGTCACTAATTTCACTGAGGCATTGGTTCCCGGATGTGCCAGGCTGTGAATGCTGTCGAATACCTTTCGTCGGAACTGGGGGGTGATGTATGGGCGTGGTCTAACCGTGGAGGTGTCGCACCATACCTTACATGGGCTGCCAGGGTCGTCCACAAGTTGTAAATGTAGGCCAGTGGATGGGTCCGCCAACAAGGATTGCAGCTGCACATCTGAAGCCTGAGCCCTTGCCAATTCGGAATAATCTAACATTGGACTTATCCCATTAATACGTGAGAAATAGTCTGCCACAATGTTTTCGGCACCATGGATGTGACGCACGTCTGTCAAAAACTGGCATATAAACTCTATATGGCGGGCCTGGCGGGGGGGAACATGAATCGCTGACTTTGTAGAAAGCTGCCACGAGAAGTTTGTGGTCGGTGTATATGGTGAATTGCCTGCCCTCAACTAAGGGGCGGAAGTGCCTGACGCTTTCATACATTGCGAGGAGTTCCCTGTCATATGCACTCCAACGAGTTTGACTCATCTGTAGTTTTTGTGAGAAGAAACTTAGTGGCTGCCAATGACCCTTCACTCTCTGGTGCAGTGCTGCCCCGATTGCGACTTGGCTTGCGTCCACTACTATGGCTAGCTGAGCTCCTGGTGCAGGGTGTGCAAGCCCCACTGCGTTGTGAAGGCTGTTTTGCAGTGCCTTGAAAGCCGAGTCCATCTCGGGTGTCCATGGGAGTGGGCGCTTGCCAATTTTGTTGTGTCCGGCCAAGGCATTGTTCAGTGGCGTCTGGATTGCTGCTGTTCCGGGGAGGTGGCGACGATAGAAATTTATCATCCCTAGGAACCGTCGGAGATCGTGGTAGGTTTGAGGCCATGGTAGGGTACGCAACAACTCCAGCTTCTCTGGCAGTGGGAAAATGCCCTGAGCTGACACTTTATAACCCAGGAAGGTTACAACGGGTTCCCCAAACACGCACTTGTCCTTGTTAAGTGTAATTCCATGATCGCTAAGCCTGCTTTGCACCTCGCTTACGTGTTTCTGATGGTCAGAAACATTCTCCGAAAACACCAGAATATCGTCTAAATAGGCGAAACAATATGGTAGTCCTCTTAGTACGCTGTCTAGGAACCGTTGCCATGTCTGGGCCGCATTTTTCAGCCCAAATGGCATCACCAAAAATTCAAACAGCCCGAACGGGGTCGTCACTGCAGTCTTTGGTATGTCCTGCTCTGCCATTGGGATCTGATTATAAGCCTTACGGCAATCCAAAACACTGGATATGGATGCCCCGGCCAGTGAATGGGTGAAATCCTGTATATGTGGCACAGGGTATCTGTCTGGAACAGTTCGGGCATTCAAAGCTCGATAATCACCGCACGGGCGCCATGACCCATTCTTTTTACGTGCAAGATGCAGAGGAGAGGACCACGGACTGTTTGATGGCTGTATAGTTCCTTCCTGTAGCATCTCGTTGAAAATGGCCTTGGTTTCCCGCAAGCGATCAGGTGCAAGCCTGCGAACACGTGAGGAGACTGGTGGGCCTGGAGTTGTCTGGATGTGGTGCACCGTCTCATGCTTCGCCCTGCTCTTTCTTGTTCCCTGTTGTGGTTTGGGTGTCGCCTTTGTGGTTGAAGCAGCAGGAGCCTGTTGTTGTGTCGTTAACTGTTTTGATGTCGTTTGAGCCATGTGCCGGTCAGCTTCCTTCGTTGCTATGGTGTCCTCCCAGGTGGGTGCACTGAGGTTATCTACCCTTTGGCATGCATGAGAAGTCGGACGTCCTTGTATTCCTGGAACAACAAATCCATTGCCAGAATGGACGAGTTGTGACTTATGTAAATCCACGGACAATGCATGTTTTGCCAGGAAATCGGCACCTAGTATAGGTTGGTCGATATCGGCCATAACAAAGGTCCAGTTCCATTCTTCTGGTAGCCCAATGTCCACTGGCAGTGTTTTCTGTCCATATGTGTGGATGACTGAGTCGTTGACTGCTTTCAACGTGGTCTCTTCAGTGCGTTTATCTGAAGGGAAGAAATTTACAGGCAGAGTGCTGACATCTGAGCCGGTGTCGACCAAGAACATCCATCCTGTAGAGCGATCAGGAACGAAAAGTCTTTGTGAAGCAGCGTACCTTACAGTTGTGGGAGAAGTAGATCCACATAACGTAGGCTCGTGCTGAAATGGGGGTGTTCCCCTTCCATGCGTCTGTGAGTTTAGGCGCAGTTGCTTGTTGTCACGGTCGGCTGCGCCTAAAGCAGGCCGTGGGATGCGTTTGGGTGTGAGCACGGCGTCTTACACTTTGTAGCTTGCGCGCCGAAGCGCTGGTGGAACCAGCAATAACCGGTGCCGTTGTTTGCGTGACGCGGCGGTCGCGTCGGCTGGCGACGACGCGTGTGTGTGTCGGCCGCCGCAACGTCGCGTGGCTCTAGCCGCTGCAGCTGGGCGGTCAGCTGATCGATGGCAGCTCGTCGTGCGGTCGTGGCAGCACAAGCTGGAGGCGCCGCGTCGACCGGCTCCGGCCGTGCTCGGCTGGTGTCGTTGGCCGAGGTGGTTGCGGCAGCGGCCACTGTGGCGCGCGAGTCGCACAGGGAGTGCGCTCTATTGGCTACTTGCAGCAACTCGCTTAATGGCCGGCCCTCGTAAGCAATTAAGGTTAAGCCCACCTGCGGAGGTAACTGCTGTTGCCATATGTGCAAAAGTAATGTGTCTGAGAACACGGAAGGGTCCACCATAGCACGTAAATGCCGGTAAAAGTCTGAAGGTGACCTGTCACCGCGTTTCTCGTGGTACAGAGCTGTGATATCTGCTGATCCACAGGTTTTGTACAACGCGAAATTAAAGCCGTCTTGAGAGTGGCGTAGGCTTGTTGTGGTGGGGGTTGCATGATTATATCCGATACCACTGACGACGCACGTTGGTCCAGGTTGCATATCACTAGCGTGAACTGTTCAAAATCTTTGACTATTTGTTGCTGCACGAAAATGTTCTCCATAATAGCGAACCAAATTTCCGGACGCTCGGGAACGAAAGGTGGGGGTCGAATTTGTAACTGCGACGCGGGTGGCCCACGATCACTGGCGAGTGGAAAGTGCGAAACTCGTGGGAGCGGTACCGAGGTGGGTGATGAAAACGGGAGCACTTTGGGTCTGATATCGGCGTGTCCTGCGCGCTGGTTGTGCGAGGCAATGTCCTGTGGCGGCGGCGCGGGACCCGCCGGCACACGCGGCGCGGTTGGAAACGTAACATCGTGGGCGAAGTCAGTTTGAGATGTAGGCGTCCATGGCACTGTGAACTGAGGGTTTTGCTGCATCGTGTCGAGCTCCTTTTTGATGGTTTGGATGACGCCGTCGATGTCGTGGAAGAGGTTCTGTGCAGACGACATGTCGATACGAGACGTCGCGGAAAATATCTCAAGAAACTTGCCTACTGTCACACTGCTTAGTTACCGGGTCACCACTTATGTAGGGGTAATTTCACCACATAAAGGAAAACACTTGTGTAGAATTTATACTGTGAACGATCACCTTTATTGTACCGCAGAAAGAACACTTGATACATCCATTAACGCGGGAAAACGAACACTCCTCGTGTGCTCCAAAGAACCCCGCTCATAAAGAGAATCTCTCAGTGTCTTGTCGACTATCGACTTGTCACTCCCACACTACCTTAGTGTACTTAAGCACGTGCATCACAAATTGTGCAGTGTGATTTCAAAGTAACTGTTTAGTTACTTTTGTCGTTAGGGATTTGCTTTCAGTAATATTAATATAGGTCTCTGGTACATTAAACAGAATCGAATGATCATTCTTGTGATCTTTAAGATCTTGCATTGACTTACTTGCCAGCTCCCATGACCATGGCAAACAGTCCTTTATCCAGTAAGTGGTTTCATTTTCATACATCTTGTTGTTTAGGACCAATATGTGGCACAAATCTTAAAGGTCATGGAATGTGTCAGATAAAATAAAATGTTTAAGAAACCAAAAAAGAGGAGCCATAAGTTTATGTACATGCAGTCAAGAATGTAATACAGGAATGGCCGCTGAGGTGCCACCTCTCCATTTCTTCCCTCCTCCTCTTTCCTAATCATGACATTATTCCAATGGAATATTGGTGGCCTTCAATCCAAAAAGAGGACTTGCGGCTGCTCTTGGAATCACAGCCTCTGCTAGTTCTCTGCCTGCAGGAAACAAAATTGCATCCTCAAGACTGATTTGAGCTTTTGTATTTCTTCCCAGTATGCTTTGACTCCCTCTCTCCAAAGATGGCATTCCATATCGTAGGAGGAGAGAGAGGAGTCATGCTGCTCATATGGAAGGACGTTCAAAGTCAACCCTTCAACTTGAAGCTATTCCTGTCCGCATTTTACTTCCTCTCCTGAACTTTTCCATATGTACTGTTTACATCCCTCAGTCATTCGGTGTCATGGACACTCTTCTTCCAGCTTACTGGCCAACTCCCTCACCCCTTTCTGCTGCTCGTTGACTGTAATGCACACAATTCCCTTTGGAAATCTCCCAGAACCTGACAGAGAGGTGCCCTCTAGGCTGAACTTCTGTCACCTTAACCTCATTTGCCTTATCGTGGGAGTACCCATTTTCCTTTTATACTACATGCACTCCTACCCATATCTGGAACTCTCCTGCACTGCCCAATTTGCCCATCATCTCATCACTGTCTCTAGTACATACTCGAGCAACCATTTACCATATGCTATCCATTTTCTGACTCCTACCCCACATATATGCACACCCAAATGGCAACTTTCTGGGGATGACTGGAGATTTACTGTTCCCTGGCACCCTTTGAGTAACATAATTTCTCCAGTTGTGATGGCCAGGTAGAATATCTTACAAATGCTATCATTACCACCACACAATATTCCATTCTCGCACTTCATCTTTACTGTGCTATGTCCCAGTGCCTTGATTGACTGAGCTGTGTTGTGACTCAACTCACATGCAGAGATGTGTTCTCCATGTTTTTAACCATCATTATATGATGGCAAACTGCATTCATTATGAACAGTTGCATGCACAGTGTCGTTGCACCCTTCAGGATAGCAAAAATCTAGCTAGATTTCCTTAACTAGTTCTTCTAACAGTTCCACCACCTCATCTGTTGTATGGGCCCTGCAGGACCAAGATCCATTGGGCTGCTATTCTGTGGAGATTTCAAACTCCACCCACTATCATTCTGCCGTCCTCCACCAGAAACAAGTGGAGGAGGCTTGGGTAGTACCCTTATTTTGGCAGATTAGCGAGTGCTACAAGCTGCCTTTAGTATGAGGGGGCGAGAACTTGCTCTCACTTCATATCGATCCTCCAACACAGTGCTGGACGATGTTTGCATTCAGATGTTGCTAAACCTTTCTTTTGTGGGCAAGCACTTGCTCTTTCTTATGTACAACTGCATCTGGGCAGAGGGCGCCGTTTGCCAGATGCCAGCATAAAGACACTGTCATTCCCATACCCATACCCATACCCATACCCAAGCCCAGTAAGGAAAAATACCTTCCTTCTAGTTACCGCCCCCATTTCTCTCACAAGCTGTGTTTGCAAACTGATGAAACATGTAATTCATGCCTTGCTGGTATAGTGACTAGTGTGGCAATTCACTGACCACTGCACCGTGCGGATTTTGAGCAGGCCGTCCTGCAGCTGACCATCTCATCACTTTGTCAACGTATGTCGCGAATGGTTTTCTGTGGATATATCAGACACTGGCAGTGTTTTTAAATTTGCAGAAAGCCTAAAACACCTTCTGAAGGATGGGTATTCTTGATCTCTCCACATGTGGCACTTCTGAGGCCACATGCCCCATGTCCTTCAGGTATTTTTAAAGTATTGATTTTTCAAGGAATGTTGGTACTGCCTTGTCAGACACCTTTACCAGGAAGTTGGTGTGCCTCAGGGTACTGTTTTGAGTGTGACCCTCTTTGCTATTGCCTTTAACCTTATTATGTCCTGTCTCCTGCAGGTCATCTCCAGCAGTCTACTGTTGCCCACCCCTACCCTGTTACCCTCCCACACCCTGTCCCAGCCTCCTCCTTACCCCCACATGATTGCCTGTCTCATCATGTGCAACTGCTCGCAGCCTGGTTTCAGCTGCCAGAGAGTGTGGTCACGTGTGTGAGAGTTGCATTTGTGCGAGTATGTGAGTGTGTGTTATCTATATATAACAGAGGCCTTGTTCACTTTCTTACAGTTTTTTTGTCGTGCCTGTGTGCCTTTCATGGTATTGTTAAATTCATTTCTGAAGAATTGTGATGGCTCAAGGCATTGAGGTGCTGAGGTAGGGGTCAGTGTACACTCATCAGCAAACAAACAATTGTGCCTTATTAGACAAAAGCCAGGAAAGATCAGGCCATTTGGCAATAGTGCCATAAAAACCAGACCAGGGATTGATCTTGGGGAGATGAGTGTCATTGGTGTGGTAAATGTGAGGTGTCTTATACTAACTCAGTATTCATGTATGCTCCATATGCTAGTGATCGCTTACTTAACTGCATAGGTTATGGGCCTGACTCTCAGAAAGTTCAAATCACTGACATAAGCACACTCTTAGCCTTAGTATATTTATTGGCATTCAGGTTATAAGTGCTCACTGTCTACCATTCAAGCAACTAAGAATGGAAGACCAGTTTTACCAACAAGTTTTTTGTATTCCACTGCCACTCATATTCATTTTACAGCTTGAAAATATATCTCTGCATGTTTTGGAATGAAGGTTAAGGCCTCAAAATTACCTGCTCTTCCCAAATCCATTCTCCATGGTGAAATGATAGAAGCATTGCACTGTAACCTGAAGGTGCAGAGTTCAAAGCTACACATTTCCATTTTTTAATTGTTTTTGCAAATTCACTAGAAAGAGAGACAGATTTTTTGGACATTTATGCAAATAATGGAATTGTGTGTCTGAGTAATGAAATAGCTGCTCTTGTTGAAGTTTGTGGTCGGTGTATATGGTGAATTGCCTGCCCTCAACTAAGGGGCGGAAGTGCCTGACGCTTTCATACATTGCGAGGAGTTCCCTGTCATATGCACTCCAACGAGTTTGACTCATCTGTAGTTTTTGTGAGAAGAAACTTAGTGGCTGCCAATGACCCTTCACTCTCTGGTGCAGTGCTGCCCCGATTGCGACTTGGCTTGCGTCCACTACTATGGCTAGCTGAGCTCCTGGTGCAGGGTGTGCAAGCCCCACTGCGTTGTGAAGGCTGTTTTGCAGTGCCTTGAAAGCCGAGTCCATCTCGGGTGTCCATGGGAGTGGGCGCTTGCCAATTTTGTTGTGTCCGGCCAAGGCATTGTTCAGTGGCGTCTGGATTGCTGCTGTTCCGGGGAGGTGGCGACGATAGAAATTTATCATCCCTAGGAACCGTCGGAGATCGTGGTAGGTTTGAGGCCATGGTAGGGTACGCAACAACTCCAGCTTCTCTGGCAGTGGGAAAATGCCCTGAGCTGACACTTTATAACCCAGGAAGGTTACAACGGGTTCCCCAAACACGCACTTGTCCTTGTTAAGTGTAATTCCATGATCGCTAAGCCTGCTTTGCACCTCGCTTACGTGTTTCTGATGGTCAGAAACATTCTCCGAAAACACCAGAATATCGTCTAAATAGGCGAAACAATATGGTAGTCCTCTTAGTACGCTGTCTAGGAACCGTTGCCATGTCTGGGCCGCATTTTTCAGCCCAAATGGCATCACCAAAAATTCAAACAGCCCGAACGGGGTCGTCACTGCAGTCTTTGGTATGTCCTGCTCTGCCATTGGGATCTGATTATAAGCCTTACGGCAATCCAAAACACTGGATATGGATGCCCCGGCCAGTGAATGGGTGAAATCCTGTATATGTGGCACAGGGTATCTGTCTGGAACAGTTCGGGCATTCATAGCTCGATAATCACCGCACGGGCGCCATGACCCATTCTTTTTACGGGCAAGATGCAGAGGAGAGGACCACGGACTGTTTGATGGCTGTATAGTTCCTTCCTGTAGCATCTCGTTGAAAATGGCCTTGGTTTCCCGCAAGCGATCAGGTGCAAGCCTGCGAACACGTGAGGAGACTGGTGGGCCTGGAGTTGTCTGGATGTGGTGCACCGTCTCATGCTTCGCCCTGCTCTTTCTTGTTCCCTGTTGTGGTTTGGGTGTCGCCTTTGTGGTTGAAGCAGCAGGAGCCTGTTGTTGTGTCGTTAACTGTTTTGATGTCGTTTGAGCCATGTGCCGGTCAGCTTCCTTCGTTGCTATGGTGTCCTCCCAGGTGGGTGCACTGAGGTTATCTACCCTTTGGCATGCATGAGAAGTCGGACGTCCTTGTATTCCTGGAACAACAAATCCATTGCCAGAATGGACGAGTTGTGACTTATGTAAATCCACGGACAATGCATGTTTTGCCAGGAAATCGGCACCTAGTATAGGTTGGTCGATATCGGCCATAACAAAGGTCCAGTTCCATTCTTCTGGTAGCCCAATGTCCACTGGCAGTGTTTTCTGTCCATATGTGTGGATGACTGAGTCGTTGACTGCTTTCAACGTGGTCTCTTCAGTGCGTTTATCTGAAGGGAAGAAATTTACAGGCAGAGTGCTGACATCTGAGCCGGTGTCGACCAAGAACATCCATCCTGTAGAGCGATCAGGAACGAAAAGTCTTTGTGAAGCAGCGTACCTTACAGTTGTGGGAGAAGTAGATCCACATAACGTAGGCTCGTGCTGAAATGGGGGTGTTCCCCTTCCATGCGTCTGTGAGTTTAGGCGCAGTTGCTTGTTGTCACGGTCGGCTGCGCCTAAAGCAGGCCGTGGGATGCGTTTGGGTGTGAGCACGGCGTCTTACACTTTGTAGCTTGCGCGCCGAAGCGCTGGTGGAACCAGCAATAACCGGTGCCGTTGTTTGCGTGACGCGGCGGTCGCGTCGGCTGGCGACGACGCGTGTGTGTGTCGGCCGCCGCAACGTCGCGTGGCTCTAGCCGCTGCAGCTGGGCGGTCAGCTGATCGATGGCAGCTCGTCGTGCGGTCGTGGCAGCACAAGCTGGAGGCGCCGCGTCGACCGGCTCCGGCCGTGCTCGGCTGGTGTCGTTGGCCGAGGTGGTTGCGGCAGCGGCCACTGTGGCGCGCGAGTCGCACAGGGAGTGCGCTCTATTGGCTACTTGCAGCAACTCGCTTAATGGCCGGCCCTCGTAAGCAATTAAGGTTAAGCCCACCTGCGGAGGTAACTGCTGTTGCCATATGTGCAAAAGTAATGTGTCTGAGAACACGGAAGGGTCCACCATAGCATGTAAATGCCGGTAAAAGTCTGAAGGTGACCTGTCACCGCGTTTCTCGTGGTACAGAGCTGTGATATCTGCTGATCCACAGGTTTTGTACAACGCGAAATTAAAGCCGTCTTGAGAGTGGCGTAGGCTTGTTGTGGTGGGGGTTGCATGATTATATCCGATACCACTGATGACGCACGTTGGTCCAGGTTGCATATCACTAGCGTGAACTGTTCAAAATCTTTGACTATTTGTTGCTGCACGAAAATGTTCTCCATAATAGCGAACCAAATTTCCGGACGCTCGGGAACGAAAGGTGGGGGTCGAATTTGTAACTGCGACGCGGGTGGCCCACGATCACTGGCGAGTGGAAAGTGCGAAACTCGTGGGAGCGGTACCGAGGTGGGTGATGAAAACGGGAGCACTTTGGGTCTGATATCGGCGTGTCCTGCGCGCTGGTTGTGCGAGGCAATGTCCTGTGGCGGCGGCGCGGGACCCGCCGGCACACGCGGCGCGGTTGGAAACGTAACATCGTGGGCGAAGTCAGTTTGAGATGTAGGCGTCCATGGCACTGTGAACTGAGGGTTTTGCTGCATCGTGTCGAGCTCCTTTTTGATGGTTTGGATGACGCCGTCGATGTCGTGGAAGAGGTTCTGTGCAGACGACATGTCGATACGAGACGTCGCGGAAAATATCTCAAGAAACTTGCCTACTGTCACACTGCTTAGTTACCGGGTCACCACTTATGTAGGGGTAATTTCACCACATAAAGGAAAACACTTGTGTAGAATTTATACTGTGAACGATCACCTTTATTGTACCGCAGAAAGAACACTTGATACATCCATTAACGCGGGAAAACGAACACTCCTCGTGTGCTCCAAAGAACCCCGCTCATAAAGAGAATCTCTCAGTGTCTTGTCGACTATCGACTTGTCACTCCCACACTACCTTAGTGTACTTAAGCACGTGCATCACAAATTGTGCAGTGTGATTTCAAAGTAACTGTTTAGTTACTTTTGTCGTTAGGGATTTGCTTTCAGTAATATTAATATAGGTCTCTGGTACATTAAACAGAATCGAATGATCATTCTTGTGATCTTTAAGATCTTGCATTGACTTACTTGCCAGCTCCCATGACCATGGCAAACAGTCCTTTATCCAGTAAGTGGTTTCATTTTCATACATCTTGTTGTTTAGGACCAATATGTGGCACAAATCTTAAAGGTCATGGAATGTGTCAGATAAAATAAAATGTTTAAGAAACCAAAAAAGAGGAGCCATAAGTTTATGTAAATGCAGTCAAGAATGTAATACAGGAATGGCCGCTGAGGTGCCACCTCTCCATTTCTTCCCTCCTCCTCTTTCCTAATCATGACATTATTCCAATGGAATATTGGTGGCCTTCAATCCAAAAAGAGGACTTGCGGCTGCTCTTGGAATCACAGCCTCTGCTAGTTCTCTGCCTGCAGGAAACAAAATTGCATCCTCAAGACTGATTTGAGCTTTTGTATTTCTTCCCAGTATGCTTTGACTCCCTCTCTCCAAAGATGGCATTCCATATCGTAGGAGGAGAGAGAGGAGTCATGCTGCTCATATGGAAGGACGTTCAAAGTCAACCCTTCAACTTGAAGCTATTCCTGTCCGCATTTTACTTCCTCTCCTGAACTTTTCCATATGTACTGTTTACATCCCTCAGTCATTCGGTGTCATGGACACTCTTCTTCCAGCTTACTGGCCAACTCCCTCACCCCTTTCTGCTGCTCGTTGACTGTAATGCACACAATTCCCTTTGGAAATCTCCCAGAACCTGACAGAGAGGTGCCCTCTAGGCTGAACTTCTGTCACCTTAACCTCATTTGCCTTATCGTGGGAGTACCCATCTTCCTTTTATACTACATGCACTCCTACCCATATCTGGAACTCTCCTGCACTGCCCAATTTGCCCATCATCTCATCACTGTCTCTAGTACATACTCGAGCAACCATTTACCATATGCTATCCATTTTCTGACTCCTACCCCACATATATGCACACCCAAATGGCAACTTTCTGGGGATGACTGGAGATTTACTGTTCCCTGGCACCCTTTGAGTAACATAATTTCTCCAGTTGTGATGGCCAGGTAGAATATCTTACAAATGCTATCATTACCACCACACAATATTCCATTCTCGCACTTCATCTTTACTGTGCTATGTCCCAGTGCCTTGATTGACTGAGCTGTGTTGTGACTCAACTCACATGCAGAGATGTGTTCTCCATGTTTTTAACCATCATTATATGATGGCAAACTGCATTCATTATGAACAGTTGCATGCACAGTGTCGTTGCACCCTTCAGGATAGCAAAAATCTAGCTAGATTTCCTTAACTAGTTCTTCTAACAGTTCCACCACCTCATCTGTTGTATGGGCCCTGCAGGACCAAGATCCATTGGGCTGCTATTCTGTGGAGATTTCAAACTCCACCCACTATCATTCTGCCGTCCTCCACCAGAAACAAGTGGAGGAGGCTTGGGTAGTACCCTTATTTTGGCAGATTAGCGAGTGCTACAAGCTGCCTTTAGTATGAGGGGGCGAGAACTTGCTCTCACTTCATATCGATCCTCCAACACAGTGCTGGACGATGTTTGCATTCAGATGTTGCTAAACCTTTCTTTTGTGGGCAAGCACTTGCTCTTTCTTATGTACAACTGCATCTGGGCAGAGGGCGCCGTTTGCCAGATGCCAGCATAAAGACACTGTCATTCCCATACCCATACCCATACCCATACCCAAGCCCAGTAAGGAAAAATACCTTCCTTCTAGTTACCGCCCCCATTTCTCTCACAAGCTGTGTTTGCAAACTGATGAAACATGTAATTCATGCCTTGCTGGTATAGTGACTAGTGTGGCAATTCACTGACCACTGCACCGTGCGGATTTTGAGCAGGCCGTCCTGCAGCTGACCATCTCATCACTTTGTCAACGTATGTCGCGAATGGTTTTCTGTGGATATATCAGACACTGGCAGTGTTTTTAAATTTGCAGAAAGCCTAAAACACCTTCTGAAGGATGGGTATTCTTGATCTCTCCACATGTGGCACTTCTGAGGCCACATGCCCCATGTCCTTCAGGTATTTTTAAAGTATTGATTTTTCAAGGAATGTTGGTACTGCCTTGTCAGACACCTTTACCAGGAAGTTGGTGTGCCTCAGGGTACTGTTTTGAGTGTGACCCTCTTTGCTATTGCCTTTAACCTTATTATGTCCTGTCTCCTGCAGGTCATCTCCAGCAGTCTACTGTTGCCCACCCCTACCCTGTTACCCTCCCACACCCTGTCCCAGCCTCCTCCTTACCCCCACATGATTGCCTGTCTCATCATGTGCAACTGCTCGCAGCCTGGTTTCAGCTGCCAGAGAGTGTGGTCACGTGTGTGAGAGTTGCATTTGTGCGAGTATGTGAGTGTGTGTTATCTATATATAACAGAGGCCTTGTTCACTTTCTTACAGTTTTTTTGTCGTGCCTGTGTGCCTTTCATGGTATTGTTAAATTCATTTCTGAAGAATTGTGATGGCTCAAGGCATTGAGGTGCTGAGGTAGGGGTCAGTGTACACTCATCAGCAAACAAACAATTGTGCCTTATTAGACAAAAGCCAGGAAAGATCAGGCCATTTGGCAATAGTGCCATAAAAACCAGACCAGGGATTGATCTTGGGGAGATGAGTGTCATTGGTGTGGTAAATGTGAGGTGTCTTATACTAACTCAGTATTCATGTATGCTCCATATGCTAGTGATCGCTTACTTAACTGCATAGGTTATGGGCCTGACTCTCAGAAAGTTCAAATCACTGACATAAGCACACTCTTAGCCTTAGTATATTTATTGGCATTCAGGTTATAAGTGCTCACTGTCTACCATTCAAGCAACTAAGAATGGAAGACCAGTTTTACCAACAAGTTTTTTGTATTCCACTGCCACTCATATTCATTTTACAGCTTGAAAATATATCTCTGCATGTTTTGGAATGAAGGTTAAGGCCTCAAAATTACCTGCTCTTCCCAAATCCATTCTCCATGGTGAAATGATAGAAGCATTGCACTGTAACCTGAAGGTGCAGAGTTCAAAGCTACACATTTCCATTTTTTAATTGTTTTTGCAAATTCACTAGAAAGAGAGACAGATTTTTTGGACATTTATGCAAATAATGGAATTGTGTGTCTGAGTAATGAAATAGCTGCTCTTGTTGCATATGGGCTTTACTCTGCTTCAGATAAATTTATTAAAGTACCTGTAGCTAAAGTCATGAAAGTTTTAATGTTTTATGATACAGAAAATAACCAACAACAAAAGCAACATTTGAAGAGCTCTTCTTAAAAGACAGAATGAAACATGAAACTTCTAACAGTTCATGATAAGAAAAGTTACAAACTACTACAACCACACTTAATACTTACCATCCTTAAATGTTTAGAGCAGTGGTTAAAAATTTCCCAGAGTACTTTGACAAAGTGTGAACAAATAATAGGGGAAGATAAGGAAGATGATGGCGAGGTGATTTGCAGTCTTGTGTTAGACCATCATAGCAACAATAGTTGTGGGCACTGATCAGTGGAAGATGTCCTTGAAGCCCTTAGAACGTCACTGAGACCCTAATTACTAGTAACAGACATAAGAAATAAATGAATACACATTTGGTTGCCATTACCCATGCCCTGGCTCCAACTCAAACCATGAATGTTTGCTTGACTGTGATATTCCTGTGGTGCTGCTTGTGAGTGGATGACTGTAACTGAGGTATTGTCAGAGGTGTTAGTCATCAGAAATGGCATATTAGTCCAATGCTGATTTCTCTCTTGTCATGCTGATAAATGGCAAAAATGTTTAAGGAAATTTTGTTCAAATATGTGGCCTGTCCTCAGTGTAAGCTGTGCAAGGTTAAGCAAACGTCTGCAGTATGCAGATGATTTGACTTTCCATCCATGCATGTCACATATCGGGCAGAGTCGTGAATTTCTATGTATCCTGTGTTGACATGACAAATATTAAGGGGTAGTAACGTGCATTTTTAAAGCTATACAAATTCACCTCAAGGGTGACTATAGGAATGGAAGTTGCCTGAGTATTGGGAACTTTGGATAAAATATCAACCTGTGTGATGGATGAATCTTTGGAATGTCAGAAGTCTACCCCTACTGTAAACAGAATTTTAAAGAATTTTGTTGAAGGAGGCACTATCAGCAGAATGCCTGGCTCAAGATACTGAACACACAGCAGAATGACACATAGCTTGCCTGTAAGAGCCAACTAATCCCTCCCCTAGATACGAAGTAGTTGCATTGAGTGACCAACTTCCCAGTTCCAATGATGCAGTTCACTGAGGGCCAAGGAAAGCTGTACTGCACGCACAATGATCCACTACAAAACAGGAACTCTGTGAGGAAATGTGTTACACTGGCTGGCAGCCACAGAGCTCCATCTGAATGCAGTGTGGAAAAATGTACTTTTCACAGTTAAGTTGTCTTACCAAGACCAAACAGTAGTTTAGCAGGTGCGAGGGTCCAGACATAATGGGGAATAAGTGGTGACAACAAGTAGTACGTTGGGGGCGTCGGCTCCCCCCCGTTGGGGGCGTCGGCTCCCCCCCGTTGGGGGCGTCGGCTCCCCCCCGTTGGGGGCGTCGGCTCCCCCCCGTTGGGGGCGTCGGCTCCCCCCCGTTGGGGGCGTCGGCTCCCCCCCGTTGGGGGCGTCGGCTCCCCCCCGTTGGGGGCGTCGGCTCCCCCCCGTTGGGGGCGTCGGCTCCCCCCCGTTGGGGGCGTCGGCTCCCCCCCGTTGGGGGCGTCGGCTCCCCCCCGTTGGGGCGTCGGCTCCCCCCCGTTGGGGGCGTCGGCTCCCCCCCGTTGGGGGCGTCGGCTCCCCCCCGTTGGGGGCGTCGGCTCCCCCCCGTTGGGGGCGTCGGCTCCCCCCCGTTGGGGGCGTCGGCTCCCCCCCGTTGGGGGCGTCGGCTCCCCCCCGTTGGGGGCGTCGGCTCCCCCCCGTTGGGGGCGTCGGCTCCCCCCCGTTGGGGGCGTCGGCTCCCCCCCGTTGGGGGCGTCGGCTCCCCCCCGTTGGGGGCGTCGGCTCCCCCCCGTTGGGGGCGTCGGCTCCCCCCCGTTGGGGGCGTCGGCTCCCCCCCCGTTGGGGGCGTCGGCTCCCCCCCCGTTGGGGGCGTCGGCTCCCCCCCCCGTTGGGGGCGTCGGCTCCCCCCCGTTGGGGGCGTCGGCTCCCCCCCGTTGGGGGCGTCGGCTCCCCCCCGTTGGGGGCGTCGGCTCCCCCCCGTTGGGGGCGTCGGCTCCCCCCCGTTGGGGGCGTCGGCTCCCCCCCGCCGTCCCCGTTGGGGGCGTCGGCTCCCCCCCCCCGCCGTCCCCGTTGGGGGCGTCGGCTCCCCCCCCCCCGCCGTCCCCGTTGGGGGCGTCGGCTCCCCCCCCGCCGTCCCCGTTGGGGGCGTCGGCTCCCCCCCCCCGCCGTCCCCGTTGGGGGCGTCGGCTCCCCCCCCCGCCGTCCCCGTTGGGGGCGTCGGCTCCCCCCCCCGCCGTCCCCGTTGGGGGCGTCGGCTCCCCCCCCCCGCCGTCCCCGTTGGGGGCGTCGGCTCCCCCCCCCCCCGCCGTCCCCCGCTGGGGGCGTCGGCTCCCCCCCCCCCCGCCGTCCCCGCTGGGGGCTTCGGCTCCCCCCCCCCCGCCGTCCCCGCTGGGGGCGTCGGCTCCCCCCCCGCCGTCCCCGCTGGGGGCGTCGGCTCCCCCCCCGCCGTCCCCGCTGGGGGCGTCGGCTCCCCCCCCCCACCGTCCCCGTTGGGGGCGTCGGCTCCCCCCCCCCACCGTCCCCGTTGGGGGCGTCGGCTCCCCCCCCCCCACCATCCCCGTTGGGGGCGTCGGCTCCCCCCCCCCACCATCCCCGTTGGGGGCGTCGGCTCCCCCCCCCCCACCATCCCCGTTGGGGGCGTCGGCTCCCCCCCCCACCATCCCCGTTGGGGGCGTCGGCTCCCCCCCCCCACCATCCCCGTTGGGGGGCGTCGGCTCCCCCCCCCCACCATCCCCGTTGGGGGCGTCGGCTCCCCCCCCCCCCCCACCATCCCCGTTGGGGGCGTCGGCTCCCCCCCCACCATCCCCGTTGGGGGCGTCGGCTCCCCCCCCCACCATCCCCGTTGGGGGCGTCGGCTCCCCCCCCCCACCATCCCCGTTGGGGGCGTCGGCTCCCCCCCCCCCCCCACCATCCCCGTTGGGGGCGTCGGCTCCCCCCCCCCCACGATCCCCGTTGGGGGCGTCGGCTCCCCCCCCCACGATCCCCGTTGGGGGCGTCGGCTCCCCCCCCCCCACCATCCCCGTTGGTGGCGTGGCCCCCCCCACCATCCCCGTTGGTGGCGTGGCCCCCCCCCCCACCATCCCCGTTGGGTGCGTCGGCTCCCCCCCCCCCCCCCCCGTTGTGGGCGTCGGCTTTCTGTGAGAGGAGCAGGAATGCTTCCTCATTAGCAGGCCGTATGCGCACATTTTGAAGAAAGTGGTGCTGCATTTAATGTGAATGCTATATTGTGGAGGGGAATTCATGCTACAGGAAGAATATTCACTTGTGTATAGGTCTGCTCATTCAGCTGCAGCTGTTCAACATAGACATTAATGTAATGGACTGGCCATGAGAGACTGCTCACATGAACACAATGGAAATTATGTGTGTGTAAGTAGCACGAACACACAGAGAACTGTCTGTGAAACACCCCATTTATAGCTGATGCTCTTTTGGACTGCTTTTTTTGAAGCCTCAGCGGGGTTGCCTCTTCTGACAAATGGGTCCAATGCCTCACAGATTCAGTGCCAGGGTGCATGACTGAAGTCAGAAATAATTGGGCATTCTGGATAAAATGTTACGGACTGAGAACATTTTACTTTCTTTTCTTGTTCTGCTGTGCAGTGTTCTGTCAGTGAGAGCCAGCACAAAATCTCTTGGTGACGGAAAAATATCAAAGATGAGAGAAGGAAATTTGATCTAGTTCTAGTTGGCATTATCCTTGTACCTGAAATAAATTTGTTTTAATTTCATATTTTGAGTATTACATTCTCTTTACTTGCTCTCTGCCTACATAAATGAAATGAATAAATCAAGAGTGCCCCTTTTTAGGGCTATTTTTTGTTATGTCTAATTCATCTCTCTCCCACTCTATTGCCACCCATCAGACTCGGCCAAAAATGTGCAAAACACATCTTCTCTCTCTCTCTCTCTCTCTCTCTCTCCCTCCCTCTCTCTCTCTCTCTCTCTCTCTCTCTCTCTCTCTCTCTCTGCTCTCTCTTTCTCTCTCTCTGTCACACATACGCACGCACGCACACGCACACGCAAATTACAAATTGGAAAGTCTCTCATGACCAAATAAGAAAACAGGGCAGTAGGATAATTTGTAGTTTCTAAATGGTGTTTATATATAGAAATTGGTCTGTATGCTGCATTTATTTGATGGAGTACATGTGTTTCCTCATGCTGTATGTAGAATAAGAAACAATACGACATTTAATTTCTGTTGGACAAAACGTGTTTATTTCTTGTCTGAATCCTGGGCTACAGCAATGAACTTTGTCCAGAGGTTGTTCTTCCTTCATGTAATGGAGGAAAAATGCAACTGTGGACACTGCATCATGTAATTTCCCCATGCATCCTCCACAGCCTGACTAAACACAGCTTTGTTAGAGGCCATCTGATCTCGACTGTCTGTCATTTGTCCCAATCAGTGCTACCTAACGATAGCAAGACTGTGCACTCAATTGGCTTACTAAATCACAATCTGTCTTACATCACTGCACCCTTCAGTAAGAGTGATAGATTTGGTGAGTGGGAAGTAACTATACTGCCACTCATCTCAGACACTTCATACTTGCAGAACTGCAGTGCGATAGGAGGGAGGTAGGGCAGGTGGGAGGGAGGTAGGAGGGAAGTCAGTATGGAACTGATGTAGCAGAAAATCAGTTTGTAAAGTAAGCACCACTTGGTATTAGGCTCATACTCACCCAGTTTATGGACTGCAGTTGTTGTTGTTGTTATTGCTATTGTCAGTCCGAATGGGGTTTGATGCAGTTCTCCACTCTGGTCTACCTTGTGCAAGCATCCTTGGCTCTCGGTAACCATTATTAAATTCATTATCAAGTGTTTAAATCTGATAGGAGGCATACAGTAATGATTGTAACACAGTACCACATGGAATGACTTCAGTGCAGTCACCGCCACCAACTTCTGTGCAAATGACTGGTCAGAGAATTCTGTACTGCCTTCACAGAGTGAATAAAAGTACTTGTTTCTCATGAGGTACTGCAGTGCTGGAAGTTAAGCCGCATCCTGTTAGCAACTGACACAAGCTGAGTGGACCAAAATCCATTTAGTTCACTTTCAGAGGACTAATTCCAGACCACTGCTGTAGCCCCTCAATGAGCTATGGACATTTGTGGACGTGTTTAGTCAGATGTTTTACCTACTTTGCCACTTTTTGTTTCCATTCTAATTTCTTGTATTTCCTTTGTTTTGACTGCCATTGGGACCCTAGTTGTTGGGCTGCCCCAGTCCAATTATGCTCCTGCTCAAGTCACTACTCGACAAAACATTCTTATTTGCAGTTTCCTCTTTATTGGATGTATTCACATTAGTCACATTGTGTTGCTGCTGTCATAATATCAGCTTCCATCCCTGTTAGCCATGACCACAGAGATATGCATGGCCAAAATACAAAGTTGCTCCAAAATTGTCCACAGCAACTGCTCTAACAGCTTCCCAATTAAATGCTCGAATATACCAAAATGGGATAATGATGCATTGCCTGTAGTTCTGTCAAACTGTACTTTAAAGACTTCAGTTTTGAAATTTCCTTTCCCCTCCAAGTGATGTAGGACTTGCCTTATGCGTGTGAAGGAATCCAAATTTACATTGTAGTTGGATTTTGTGTAAATGTTACATTAGTTTCTTGTAAAAGTTTTAACAGCAGTCCCTGAAAGGAATGCCTGATGTTAAGTCATCAGTACTGAGTACCACACTTGTTGATGATAGTTTTGTTGGTTAAGCTGTGTATCCAAATCGGCATATAGTTCCTTTAGTTGCTGGATATAAAATTTTCCAATTGTTTAAACTCCCACACCTTTATGCTGGTTCTTCATGCAGTCACTGTTGCTCTCTGCAGTGTTATTATGAATATATGCTAGGCTGTTACAGTATTTGTGATTTATGATGCCATATATCATTGCTACCAATGTCACATAGTACACTTCAAGACACCCACACTATCTTCTTTGAAATTAGATATACTTTTCTGCATATCACCTTAACACTGTCCACAATATGAAGTGGCTTCTGTCTAGTCATTCACTATGAAACACACCAGTCTCACTTGTTCTGTGTGTACAGGTACATATCAGTGAGGCTGATACACTGATGCCATTTGCCACGGATGCATTTTTACAGGAGAATGCCAATGATAGCGATTTGGATGCCTACAGTGCTATATTTCAATCACATTGCAGTCTGCTGTAGCAGTGTGAACAAGAGCTATTGAGTGTAGTTTGGGGGCTAACTGAGCATGTGCTAATCAACACAAAATACATAATTCACATAGAAAATAACTATCCAAACCCTAACCAACAATGTACCTTGAACAAACTGCTTGCATCTGTAAGAAGCTCCCTAACAGGGTAGTGTGACTCAATTGAAATGAAAACTTATGTGCTGGCCACGCATGTTAAGTATCTGTGGGCATCCCCTAAACACGTTAAACTTCCTTACCTCTGGGGCAGCTATTAGCATGTTGGAATCCAAAATATGAACTTTGATGAAGAATTACTCTAACACAACAACACTCTGGAACAGGTTAGTACACCCCTAAATAGACAAAGCTCATAAAATCATAATGTATTGTTGAGGCCAGTGTCCTCCAGTTTTGTAGGTATGCAGTCATTACAGTACTTGCAGATAGTTTAAGGTGTTTCGATCAGGATTCTCGGTATTCATGTGGCCTTTATAGCTTCCTACAGGGTGTTTCAAAAATGACCGGTATATTTGAAACGGCAATAAAAACTAAACGAGCAGCGATAGAAATACACCGTTTGTTGCAATATGCTTGGGACAACAGTACATTTTCAGGCAGACAAACTTTCAAAATTACAGTAGTTACATTTTTCAACAACAGATGGCGCTGCAAGTGATGTGAAAAATATAGAAGACAACACAGTCTGTGGGTGCACCATTCTGTACGTCGTCTTTCTGCTGTAAGCGTGTGCTGTTCACAACGTGCAAGTGTGCTGTAGACAACATGGTTTATTCCTTAGAACAGAGGATTTTTCTGGTGTTGGAATTCCACCGCCTACCACACAGTGTTGTTGCAACAAGACGAGGTTTTCAACGGAGGTTTAATGTAACCAAAGGACCGAAAAGCGATACAATAAAGGATCTGTTTGAAAAATTTCAACGGACTGGGAACGTAACGGATGAACGTACTGGAAAGGTAGGGCGACCGCGTACGGCAACCACAAAGGGCAACGCGCAGCTAGTGCTGCAGGTGATCCAACAGCGGCCTCGGGTTTCCGTTCGCCGTGTTGCAGCTGCGGTCCAAATGACGCCAACGTCCACGTATCGTCTCATGCGCCAGAGTTTACACCTCTATCCATACAAAATTCAAACGTGGCAACCCCTCAGCGCCGCTACCATTGCTGCATGAGAGACATTTGCTAACGATATAGTGCACAGGATTGATGACGGCGATATGCTTGTGGGCAGCATTTGGTTTACTGACGAAGCTTATTTTTACCTGGACGGCTTCGTCAATAAACAGAACTGGCGCATATGGGGAACCGAAAAGCCCCATGTTGCAGTCCCATCGTCCCTGAATCCTCAAAAAGTACTGGTCTGGGCCGCCATTTCTTCCAAAGGAATCATTGGCCCATCTTTCAGATCCGAAACGATTACTGCATCACGCTATCTGGAGATTCTTCGTGAATTTGTGGCGGTACAAACTGCCTTAGACGACACTGCAAACACCTCGTGGTTTATGCAAGATGGTGCCCGGCCACATCGCACGGTCGACGTCTTTAATTTCCTGAATGAATATTTCGATGATCGTGTGATTGCTTTGGGCTATCCGAAACATACAGGAGGCAGCGTGGATTGGCCTCCCTATTCGCCAGACACGAACCCCTGTGACTTCTTTCTGTGGGGACACTTGAAAGACCAGGTGTACCGCCAGAATCCAGAAACAATTGAACAGCTGAAGCAGTACATCTCATGTGCATGTGAAGCCATTCCGCCAGACACGTTGTCAAAGGTTTCGGGTAATTTCATTCAGAGACTACACCATATTATTGCTACGCATGGTGGATATGTGGAAAATATCGTACTATAGAGTTTCCCAGACCGCAGCGCCATCTGTTGTTGAAAATTGTAACTGCTGTAATTTTGAAAGTTTGTCTGCCTGAAAATGTACTGTTGTCCTAAGCATATTGCAACAAACGGTGTATTTCTATTGCTGCTCGTTTAGTTTTTATTGCCGTTTCAAATATACCGGTCATTTTTGAAACACCCTGTATCAACATCACACTACTAATACAAAAGAAAGTGAGTCACATAGTTGTAAGCTGCCACAACTCTGCTACACTACATGGCATGTCATTTGCGACGTGTGCCACGTGAACTGCTGTGGCTCAACACTTTGGGATCTGCTGGTTCTCAGTAACTTGAAATCCAATGGAGACACTATCAGAATTGTACATGACATAATTTCTCTATCTCCTAACTGTGACAGTCTGTAATTTTATAATGGTCTGTTATTCATTTCCCCTTTCATGAGGGGTGTTCATTCCAGCAAACTATGCTGTACCTTTATTTCAGTCACTGGCAGTGTCCTTGCACCAGCCTCCAAACACAAACGTTGACTTGCATTTTGTGGGCACGTTTGTCCTTCTCTGTGACAGTGGCTGTATATGGCAGCTGTAATGAATTCAGACAATTAAAATTAAAATATTTTGTAGTTCTCCACTTGGATCATTATGCAGTTTTCATCAATCTCACTTTTATAAAATTTCACATGTATGTACTTGCCACAGCACCTGATTCCTAATCTCCATCACTATTTTAGTTTAGCAACTTCTTGACATTAAAATGAGCATGTGCAGTGAGAAGACAACCACTGCCACATTTCAAGATGTTTGATTTTCACTCAAATTCTGTTGATGTAAAGTTATTCAGCTTCTTAATATTTTTGCAGATGCCGCAGAAGTTGAGGATGGAGGAGCTGTTGGCAGGTGAGATATTTGCTTTCTTCAGTAGCTTAATTACACATTTCAGTTACAACGTGAATATTTTATTATGTGGTACTTTATTTTTCATCTTTTTCTTTGACATTAATATTCCATTGGTGGTGTGCTAAATAATGTTTGTGAAACAGTTTTTCAAAATTCTATACTATAACTTAACACTGGATGTTAATTATGTCATACATAATTCATACTGAAAATTGGGGCTGTTATTGTAACTACGAAAGATTGGTAACAAATGTGCAGTTGCATTGAAAATGTGTACTGTGGTAGATTGTGAGGGAAATGTGGTCAAAGAGAAAAGACAAATTTTTAAGTACCAAATTGACATTTAGAAATTTGTCATTGTAATGTTAAGCAAACATTACAAATAGGCACACTACGATAAGTAGTAATGAATTTTGCCACCTGACTGATGTGTGAAATAGCCTGACCCATCTGGGTGCCACAGTTACTCTCAATCCCTCACCTGCCAAGAGTGTTATTGACTACCCAGTGACAACATGCTACTGAGTACAAGGTGGCCGACTTGTTAGTGGCTTCACAACTTGTGTACTGCATTCTTGAGACCCATCTCATACTCCTCTCACCCCCTCTACTCCCATACCAGCTTCCCTAATTTGAAAATTTTGGAATTCCCCTTAACTTAAGTTTCACAATCCTTCCCTCAGTACTAGCTACCCCTACACTGCCCTTTCCCATGCTTAGCTCTGTACCTGTACCTCCTATGTTACCTCGTATGCCACCCCATCCCCTCTATGACATTTGCATTAAATCTGTCCACCACAACTCCTCACGCAGTTGTCCTGCAGGTTTATGACAATTTCTGATCGGCAGAGGGACAGAACGTGACAAATTTTATTCCAGGCTTAGCCTTTTACTGCTTATTTCCAGATTAACCCTTTCATTGCCAATTGAACATCTTAGGCTGATGCATAACACTGTAGTGTTTCCTACAAGTTAAAAAAAACTCATACTGTACATACTGGACACTTAAATCATCATAAATAATATAATTTGTTTCGCAGTTCACTTCAGTCTGTTGGGATAACTTTCTGAATCCACAACTGTAGAAATCATGTGATTTTGTAGCAAAGAGCCATGTTCAAAGTGTATTTTCACCCCAAAGGAAGTATGTCAAGATCATTGAACAGAGAGCAGAGAAGATGAAATCTGAGTGTGCAAGATCAGGTGAAAAAGGTGGGTGCAAAATGACTTCTCAACCCAGTTGTTCTATAGTGTTTGTTGCCAGTCTAGCAGAATGCTGGTGACTGTTACTGTGGAATAGCACCACTTCACACAGTCTTCCTGGTTGTTTTTCTGGGACTACATCTGCAAGATGTCTGTTGTTGGCAATAAATACCAACAGGAAAGTTACACCTCATGCAAGCAACTCGTAGTACACCACATGGTCACCTACATCTACATCTACATGATTACTCTGCAATTGACATTTAAGTGCTTGGCAGAGGGTTCATCCAACCACAATCATACTATCTCTCTACCATTCCACTCCCGAACAGCGCATGGGAAAAACGAACACCTAAACCTTTCTGTTGGAGCTCTGATTTCTCTTACTTTATTTTGATGATCATTCCTACCTATGTAGGTTGGGCTCAACAAAATATTTTCGCATTCAGAAGAGAAAGTTGGTGATTGAAATTTCGTAAATAGATCTCGCCGCAATGAAAAAAGTCTTTGTTTTAATGACTTCCATCCCAACTCGCATATCATATCTGCTACACTCTCTCCTCTATTACGTGATAATACAAAACGAGCTGCCCTTTTTTGCACCCTTTCGATGTCCTCCATCAATCCCACCTGGTAAGGCTCCCACACCCTGCAGCAATATTCTAACACCGGACCTCTCCACAATATCCATAAAATTATCTTGTGTGGATGCTCAAAAGTCTATGTGGCACTGCTGATTTGTTTGGACTAAAGCATTCCTTTCCGTTCTTTCTCTTACATTAGCATAAAAACAAAATTTCTAGTCATCAGTAACAATACAGGTTAGAAATGGTCAGTGGTATTCACCCACTAATCAAGAACAAGCAAGAGGGTAATGTACATACAGCCAACCACTGATTTATATGGTTTGGCATGTGGTACCCATATGCTTTATTGTTGAACCTTCTCCTTTGTATTCAAATGCTGCACAGTGACGGAATGGTCATACTTCATCACATTTTCTGGTTCTTGAGCGCAATGATGTGCATCATCGTGGATTAATGCATTCAGATGATCTTCATCAAATGCTGAAGGTCTTTCTGAAAACGGAGGGTCAATAATGTCAAAACAATCATCCTTTAAATTAGACAATCTTTCCTTGCCATGCTCTGTCCCATGGCATTATCCCCATACATGGTGAAAACGTTACCATTGAAACCACTTATTCATAAACACCACTGTTCTCATTTTGCCCATTTAGCCATTTTAAATTAAAATGTAGCAGTGCTTTGTGTCAACATAATATTCATAGAATGACAATTTACCTAAAAGAATGTGTCCACATTAACTGAGAACAAGGTAATGTACTTCGGAGAAATGGTGGAAAAGACCACTGTATCCTTTGATCCCTAGGCATATGAACTTGTCTTGGATCACATGTAATGCCCCCAACAACACAAAACACAATGATGGGAAAGGCTGACTTAAAGCATACATTGTGTGCTCACTGTTACATTATTGGTACCGGCTGCATAAGTAACAATAACACAGTGCACAGTGTTCACTTAAGACGTCTCTCTTTTTTTGCTCCCAACATTTAATGTTCTAATGATGTACCAACATCATAATGCATTGATGATGGGTTGTTTAAAAAAAATGTACAAATGAAATGAACTTTGTGACAAGGCTGAAGATATATCGGTACATAGGTCACTGCATAGAACTATATGGAACATTGTAGATGTAACTGTAGATGTGCTCCAAGGACGTGTGTGGGGCCCTTGACATTGATGTTCTCAGACATCCTTCTTTTTGTTTTTCTGTTTGGGGTATCTAATGACCACATACCAATTTCAATGCTTCCTCCTTTGATCTTCTTCCAGGTTTCCTTCGTCTTCACTATCTATCCTTTTTTCATCCTCAGACCATTCTGACCCTGTCTTCCTCTTCTTCTTCCTGCTTTGGAATGCTTCCATTTGCAACACTTTCTTCTTGAAAGCCTGTCATTCTGCTGGGTCTTTTTCTTGTATTTCTTTCCAAATCTTTCCTAACTACTTGAATCTGTCCTGTTGTTGACATCTTGTCCCAAAGATGCTTATAATTACTTCTTAATATTCATACTTATGGATTTCCTAGCAGCCTGAGTATTTTTCAAATGATTCTTAATTCTAGGACTTGAAGTTTGTATAATTCATAATTCAACATTAAACATTCACTTGCATAAAGACATTCTGGTTTTACTACTGTGCTGTGGTGCTGTATTTTCAAATTTTTAGACACACACATCTTGTTGTAAATGTTCATGTTTATATCATATGCTTTCTCCATTTTACATACTCTTTTGTCTACAGCAAATATTTTTGAAGCCATTGCCTTGAATCTTTCCTCCCAAATATTTAAATTTATAAACCCTCTTTATCTGTTCATTATCTGTTACTAGGATTTCTGGGTCATTTTTTTATGTTTGTCCTAAAAAATTTTTTCTACAGAAACTTTTAAAGCTGCTTTGTTACCTATTCCTTCTAAGAGGTTGATTTGTATTTCTGAATTTGTTATATTTTTATAAAGAATGGCATAATCATTTGCAAATACTAGACACTGAATTTCAGTATCTCTTTCTCCTGAAGTCTCCAGTCTCATTGTGACAGCTTATGTTCTTTGCCTTTTGTTTCAATTATCTAACTATTTCCTCTAAGATGCAGTTGAGAAGGTGTGGAAACATGTCACCCTGCATTTCACCGGTTGTTTTGAGTGCCTTAGGTGTTTCACACCAAAACTTTACTTATGCTTCAGTGTGTGGGTGTTTCACGAATAAGGTTAGCTAGTTTAGTGTAATGCCAAGTTCTCGAGTCACTTTACCCACTGTTTACCTGTCAATCAAATGCTTTTCTAAAACCTGTAAATGTTAAAACTATGTCTTTAGAATTCGTATGGACTTAAAGTTGAAATTCTGTTCTGAGCCAGATTTGATCTTTCTAAATCCACTCTGATATTCTCCCAAATGGCTGTCCAGTGTTACTTCTCTCTTGTTTAGTAATATTGTTAAAAATATAATACAGCCCACTGGCAACAGATATATACCTGTGCAATTATTTAGATAATGCCTATGACTTTTTGTGCACAGGATGCATAGGAGCCACTTTCCAGTCTTCTGGAATCTTTTCAGTTTCCCATATTTCTTCAGACATAATCTGAAGGTTAGTTGTCATTTCTGCTTGACACCAGTTATGGTTGAGATGATTTTATTTCTTCTCCACTGGCTTTCTTGTTTTTCAGGGTTTTTCTTGTTTGTTTGTTTGCTGTAGGTGGTAGATCTGCTTCCATGTTTTCATCAAATATCTGGAAATTCTAGCTAACAATTCAGTTCTCTACAGTTCAAGAGTTGATCAAAGTACTTTCTTAGTAATTTACATGTGTGGTTATTGCTTAGACCTATTTTACCATTTTCGTCTCTGATGTAAATACATTGGAGCATGGTGGCCCTTTTTGAATAAAACCATGACTGTATGTATGAGAGCATTTTTTCATCTGTAGTACACTGTGATTCTTTTTTATGACTAATTATGATACTCGTGTCATCTGCAAATAGTAGAATTTTGGCTGAGCTGTCTGGAGCCTGTATATCATTGATATAAATTAGAAACAACAGGCCCAGAATGCTGCCCTGAGGAACACCTATTTAAATTTGTTTTGGTTCAGATATGGGTTTAAAATTGTGAATATTGTTGGAAGACCTCAGCTCAACAACTTGTGACCTGTTTTACAGATAGGATTCAAACCAATTTTTAACGGTACCACTGATGCATATTGCTTCAAGTTTCCCTAGTAATATTACATTGTTCACAGTATTGAAGGCTTTGGCTAAATCTAGATTAATTCCAACAACCTGTTTATTTGACTCAAAATTTCTTACTATTTCTGTGCAATATGGCTGTTTCTGTACTGTGCCCTACTCGAAAACCATGTTGACTGTTATTTATTAGTTTATGTTTTTGTAGATATTTTGTAACCCTGATTTTCATTAATTCCTCAAGTATTTTGGAGAAGGATGGGAGGAGAGGTATAGGTTGGTAATTTTCTATTTTATGTCTGTCACCATTTTTGTATACAGGTATCACTCTAGAGATTTTAAGTTTATCCGGAAATATCTCTTCACTAAGGGACAAGTTTGCTATGTGCACTATAGGTTTGACAACACATGGAGCAATTTTCTTAATTATTGATACATGTACATCATCCAAACCAGAGGACAATTTGGATTTCAAGCATTTAATGACTTTTTAGAACTTCATGCTCGTCTGATGGGATTGTCATCTTGCTGGTATCTACCATTGGAGATATCACTGTTGGTTGTTGCTTAAATTTACTGCTTAAAGTAAGGGGAATATTAACAAAATAATTGTTTACATTGTTTGCCATGGCATTTTTTCTATGGGGATATTTTCATTATTTTTAAGATGGATTTCTTGTTCTTTAGTTTGACCCAATATTTTTTTCTTTTTTTTTTTTTTTACCACATCATTCTGGACTTGTTACTAGCCTGCCTTATTAATCTATCATTACTTAATAATTTTGCTTTTGATATTACTTTTTGGTAAGTCTGTATGTTCTCACATACTCAACAAACTGCTGATCATGACATGTTTTTAACTTTAAACTTAGTAATTTCATGGTTTCACTTGATGTTTTAATTCCGGGTGTAGTCCAGGTCCCTTTGGATCCAGATGATCTGTAACTCAAAAGCTTTTTTGGGAAGCACATTTCAAAGTATGCCATAAAAGTGGAAGCAAATGTTTTGAAAGCATCATTTGTGTTTTTGTGCCAAGACCTCTGGCCAAACTGCATTTTTAACATTATTTTTGAACTGATTACAATTTTCAGTAGAGAAAAATCGTTTGTACTCCTTTTTATTTTCCCCTCCCTGAGAGTTGCAGTGAGATTAAAGGTTAGTGCATTATGATTTGATAATCCTATATTCACATTTGTAACTGCAACTTCATGTGTGACCACATTTGAGAAGATGTTATTTATTAGGCTCTCACTGGAATCTGTTGTTCTAGTGGGAGCTGATACATGGGGAAACAAGTTGAAGCTTTTAGTATGTCTAAAAACTTGTATTTTCCTGAACTCTGGACCAATAGATTAATATTAAAGTCACCACAAAGAATTATGGTAGAGTTCTCATTTGAGAAAAATGTCGAGCATTTCCTCCAAATTCTTAAGAGGGACTTCAGTATCTCCAGATGGTGATCTGTAAATTGCTGCAACAATTACTTTCTTTTCTATGATTAATGGTTTAGCCTCATATCTTAACTTAAATTTAAGCTTGGGATTTAGATAAATACATACACCACCACCTTTGACATTTTGCCTATAGTACTGACTGGGAAGTTTATATGTGTGACCAAAACGACTTAAACTATATCTGTACATTGTATAAAGCTCAGTCACAACTTCTGTGCGTGGCTATGACAGGTGGTGTGGGCAGCCTATCAAGTTAGGCTGTGGTCTCCTGATCTCACATTTTGTGCTCGCTTACTCAGTTGTGCAGGACTCTGACACTTGTCTCACTCCTCTGTCAACACAGATTCCCTTTCATGTCGTTTGTCTCCTAACACTGCAGTCAGGTGTCATGTGGTGTAACTATTTAATACAATGATGTATTATATTCTGTACCTTATCTTCTATACTTCTTCTCAAACTCTGTTATAATTACTTTAAAATTCAAAATTGATGCCTTGATGCATCACATTTTTATAAATAACTTACTATGTCACTTTTGACTTAACAAATTATTTATTCCCTTCATCATCACACTCGTGAACTACACTAAAAGATCACCTTCATTCAGTATAAAAGAGACACACTCAATAATTTTGAAGGTTCCTCTTCTGTGTCTCACAACATACATCAGTTCTTGAAATAACTCCTTTGGCAGCCTATGGCTTTACAGGACAGTGTGGTGACCCCACAGAATACTTATTTTCACACACGTAGTTTGTCACCCAAAGCTGCTGTGATAGCTGTACAGTGCTGAAGGTGCATATTGTCCCCTGATGTAAGTCACCACACACAAAATAGAAATAACACTAATGAACAATATCTGTATGTTTATGTTTGACATGTTGTTTTCTATTGCTCTTTTCATAATGTGTACACAACACTTCTTTCAAAATGGCATTCACTGATAAGAAGTCATTGTTATGTGCATCTCTCCTCTGGAGTGGTACGTACAAGCACAGTCTGTGAACATGGTGCTCAGTGAACACAGTCCAAAGTTTTTTAAATTTTTTTTCCCATATGCCATGAATGTGGATTTCTTTTCGTAACTATGAATTCTGAGATTGGTTATAGCCTCAGTACATTATTGTCCATGATAAAATACGCAAATTTACCCTCAATTGCAGCCATAATTTAAGAGCATGTCACTAAAGTGAACATAAAGTACTTGAAAGATGTTTTCCTCTCTGTGTGTACAATAGTATCCAGTGCAGAACCACAGCGGCTGCGGACACCGGAGGCTGGACCCAGTACTGGGGCTGGGGACATACGTGCAGCGAAGTCACCTGGTGAGTAAGAGTAAATTTACACGTAATTGCAGCCTTAACTAAAGCAGTACATAAAGTACTTAAAAGACGTTTTACTCTCTGTGTGTATAATAGTAGGCATTCCAGAACAACAGCGGCTACGGTCACCAGAGGCTGGACCCAGTACTGAGGACACAGGTGCAGCGAAGTCACCTGGTGAGTAAGAGTAAGAGCCCACTGTGGGAGGCTTACATTCCTGCTCTGTACACTAGAGAATCAAATGTATCTGGACACCTATTAGTGGACATTAAGATTTTGTGTTCTCCTTTATGAGGACTTGAACTCTTCTCGGGACACTTTGACATTTCAAAATCTCTGTGGGTGGATGCCAACCCATTCTTCCTTCATAGCTGATACCAGACAAGGTAGAAATATTGGACACAGGGTATGGAGTGAAAATGCCATTTATAACTAATCCCTAAGACGATCCATTGCTTTCAGGTTGGAACATCGGCAGGCAAGCCGCCTTCAGGAATGCCACTGGTTATAAGCCTTTGCCTAACAATGCTGATCCATGAGAGGTACAAGTGTTGAGCTGATCAAATCGGTCGTTGTCTGTGAGCTGTTCCTCTGTTGTGTATAGTACACAATACTGTCAAATATGTACTTACCCTTCTGCATTTATCATATCCTGAAGTACAATAAGGGGAGAACAAGTTAAAGAGGAGAAATTGCATATTGTTACACTGCCTGCTCTGCACTGCATTGTTGGCAGTAGAGGTAATGGCGGATAATGTTCACTTAGTAGTCACCACATCCAAATTCTTCCGTCAGATACCCACGGAGTATAGCACTGTTTGTCACTCCAAATCTCGTTTCCACTCATCCACTCACCAGCAGTCATAGGTTTTTATGCTACAGTCAGTATGACTTTATGTTGAACAGAAATATGTTGTTTCCAGCAGCTGCTCAGCCATTGTAACCAGTTTTTTCTAACTCCCTGTACACAGCCATTTCCTTAGCGGGCTCCTAGCTGCACTTCAAAACTGAAGAGTGACTGCAGCAGCTAACTGCAAGCTGGTTTTTACTATTTCCTACCACGATGATAGAAGCACTTGTCCATCAGCATACTGTGTGTGCCTGGACTTCATGTAGCATTGGTTGTTCCTTCACATTTTCACTTAACTGTCACATCACTGACAGCTGACTTGGGCAAGTTTGGAAGGTCTGAAATGCATCCATGTGTTAATTATTCAGGTGTAATGCAAAGAAAAGTCCATGTTCAGTGTACTCAGATCCCTGACTGATGAATTCTGCTTACAAAACAGTATTACCTGCCACTTCCTATAATATATATGACGGCAGTATCTGTTCCCGAAAGAACAATTACCTTAGTTGACCATGCAGCTTTGCTAGAAATGAAATGATAATTAAATGGACACCCTAGCTGCAAACAGGCGGTGATGTACTTCATTGGGGACATGTTGAAAATGAGTGGCCCGACCGGGACTCGTTCCTGGGATCGTCTGTTTACATGGCAGACGCTCTATCCATCTGAGCCACTGCGGGCACAGAGGATAGTGCTTCTGCAGGGACTTATCCCTTGCACACTCCCCGTGAGATCCACATTCCCAACATGTCCACACCACTACATTCGTAGTGTGCCTAACAGATGTTTGCCGATCCTACTCATGACTCGTGGCAGATTAATCTACCAAGTCCCGTATGAGTTTGGGCATAGTGTGTGCGTTCGCACAAGAAGGTCAATGGCCGGGAAGCCATATTTTAACTATATATGACGGTAGTATCTGTTCCCGAAAGAACAATTACCGTGGATGACCATGCAGCTTTGCTAGAAATGAAATGATAATTAAATGGGTGGAGCGTCTGCCATGTAAGCAGGAGATCCCGGGTTCGAGTCCCGGTCGGGGCACACATTTTCAACATTTCCCCAATGAAGTACATCACCGCCTGTTTGCAGCTAGGGTGTCCATTTAATTATCATTTCACTTCCTATAATAGTAGCTCCACCTCTCATTGAATTAAAGGGCTCAGTTGCCTGTTACATAAGGGTGCCCAGGTATTTTGATTGGATAGTGTGTTTATAGTTCTTATCTATGTGATTTCTGCAAACCCTTAGTCAGTTCACCATACACAATTTAATTAGAATCCAGAAATCACAATATATTTTATTATATTTATGTTTTTGAATATTGAGGACTTTGATTTGGGGCGAGTATTTACTGACTTACAGAAATACAAAGTTTGCCTATATAGCTGTGGAAATATGTATGCTGAGAATTACTGGGAGGGAAAAGGAAACAGAAAAATGGACAGGGAACAGGCAGGAGTTGGAGATGTAGTGGGGAGGTAGTGGAGATGAGTGATACATGTAGTGATGGAGTGAGTGACAGATAGGATAAGACAATTACATGCTCCTATCCTAAAGAGGTGAGTGGGGGGAACATTGAGGTGACAGTCTGGTGAGAGGCATTGAGTGGATATCAGGCTGTATGGACTACAAGCTGCAATGCCTGTAGCTTGAGACCAGAATACCAGGAGAAGCAAGGGAAGAGGCTTAATCAAACAGTGGGACTCCAATGAATGAATGATGTGAGTAGAAGAAACTGAGGATGATTTGTATTTCAAAACTGAACATTTTTGTTCAACCTATTAGGGTAGTAACTTAAATGGAAATATTGGGGTCTGAATCTAGCTGATGCGTTCAGCACTACCATAAGTTATTTGATACTAACATTTTCAGGGGCTCCCTTAACCTTTCTGTGGTCAATCAGACATAAAGGTCCTGCCAAAATGTTTGTTTCAGAATCTGCACAACCATAGGAATGTCCCATTTCATTGTGTACTGTGATCTGTTGTTCAGTTTATGTACAATTAGAACCCAGAAGCTGACAGGTGATGCTAGAATGTGTTTTTTCTTTGTTGGTACAGAAATGAGTACAGTATGTTTTGTAAAAGGAGCTTCCTATCTTTGGCTAAATTGTGGATGGCAAAGACAGTGTAGATATTATTTGTCTTTGTTACATTATTTGCTAGGTATATACTATTTGACATATATTTTCACTGATAACTCATTCTTGAAGAAAACTGATGTCTGTGTCTTGTAACTAAAATTAATGCATGTCTTTATTAATGAAAATCATATCAAAATAGTGACTGTAGTTGGAAATCAACCACCACAAATGTACAGATACTGTTCTTTTGATGTACTGTTTTTCTTCTTTCTCATGAGATAGTGTACTGGAGACATTTGTTTTCTTTTCCTTATTTTGTCTTGAATGTCTCAGTAGTTTCTTGGAATTAATTGTTTACAATTATTTATGGAGCTGTCTTTTGAATTATGGGTAGGGTGGTTATGAAGAATCCAGTCAGCAGAAATAAGGTTTCTATGATCTACTTTATAACATATGAAAGCTGATCACCTCTGAAATGAAGGTGCTGGGAGTGTATAGCAGAGTGGAAACAACTGAAGCACGTGGGATGAATGTGTCAATACTTTTGGAGAGAATGGCTGATAATACAGTATCACTTCCTGTTCACTACATTTGTCTCTGGTGCCAGTACCTTTGTTCATAAAATATTTCCCATCAAGACTTTCACTACAGTTTGATCCCAGACCAATCTGTTCGTCTTTCTGCCTCACCTGTCTACAGGGAGTCCAGCAGGGAGCTGCCTTGCCCCACCTGCCACCCACACTCATGGTCATATGTCCCACCTAATGTGGATGATCCATGCACAAGGAGAGAGATGTGCTCAGGTAGCCATGAACATTAGAACTTCATTGCAACACAGAAGGCACATGATAATGTTGGGCAAGTGAAACAGCTTCCTAGTGCAAGCAACATAAAAATACTCCTGATATGCTGTAAGGTTGTCACTAATATGAGCTAAGCTGAGCACTGCAAGCTGCACTGATGATGTCCTAGATTCCAATGTTGCTGTGCTCAGAGGAAAAGTTTTCACTGTAACAGCAGCCAAACGTATGAACTGTCATCCCCATGGAGGAGATGGCAGTGCCATCCATGAGGCACACACCTGGAAGAAAAATACAGAAATTGGGCCAAGACATCAGTAAGGAGGGATGATGATGTGGAATGGTGCAGGCAGAAAGATACCAGGATGAAAGAAAGAAGTGGCACAAGGCATTTGAACACGGAGCAAAACCATTCAAACACTATGCAGAAGCACTTGAACACAGAGATGAAGGCTACCTAATGGATCACAAGACACTGGTAAAAAGCTTCCAGAGACAAAAAAGGAATTATAAAAGCACAAGAAGAGAGATGTTCCTGAGTGGACAAGAGGAAGAGAGTTTCATTGCGGCACAGATGGTACATGCCAACATGAAGCAAATGAAACAACTTTCTGATGAAGGCAAGATAGAGAATGCCCTGATGCATGAAAAGATTGTCACTAATATGAAAACTATTCTTCAAGCTTCCAGCTGAGCACTCTGTCTGTAACAACTGACAAACACTGCTGTAGGTTGCACTGGCAATGCCAATATTGTGGGCTGCATTCTTATTAATATAGTCATGCATTCCAAAGTAGATAGTTGATGTCGAGTCTGGAACTTGGGTTGGCTGGTGAGCCACTGTACATTCCCCTACAAAGGCTATGTAGTGGAGAAATACTGTTAAGTTGTCCAGTGTCGCATGGCTCCAGGGTGGAAACCATGCAGTGGGTGTCATTGGCAAGATCCGCTGCACTGAGGGTGAGTTTCAGTTTCAAGCCTGTTAAGATGCCAGCAACTGACATACCTCTGTTGTGTGGCATAAGGCAGGATTGTAAAGCACCAGCCAGATGCTACACCACCCACTTCCACCTCATTCCTATTATGTCTCCTAATCCATCCTGTCCCCATACGCATCAGATTTTCTTTCTGTCTCACCTCTACAAAAAATCCACCTGAGAAATAATCTGCCTCACCTGCCACTCATTCTCCTCACTACTTGTACCCATCTGTGAGTAAAGAAAGGAGTGTTACATTGAATGTGTTTGATGTGGCATTATTACTGCACAAACAGCAAAAATGTGGTAAGTGATAAACATTTTTGCTATTACTGTCTGTGGGGTATCTGTGAGAGAAATTCATGATGATTTAAAATTATTGGTGAAGTTTTCTGCAAAACACTAAGTGCTCTCATTGCCAAATACTGGATGAATATAATGTCTGTACATGAATTCAATTAGTGAAGGTGCATAAACAAGCTTACACACAGTTCCTAAATGTTAAATGTGACACAGTGTGTTAACTGTGTAACATAACATTGTATGTTTTATTAAGCAGATAGCTACAGGATTTAAAATTTTAAAATTTCATCAATAATTATGTGAAATGATGACAATAAACATTTATTTGTCCCTGCCAGTCTTCTGATAGCCAGCGTGCAACTGGAATAAAGTTCTGGCTTTCTGGAACTCGGTAATATTGATGGTTGTTTATAATTGAGTAGATTAGATGCTCAGTTATACACTGATCTGTAGGTTTTCTAAAAGATAGAAACAATTGATTCTGTTCTTTATCAGGTCATGTTGAAACACACTTAGTTTATCACTAGTTTGTTTTACTTGTGCAGATAAAGTATTTTTTTTTATTAACACGCAAATTCTTTTTTGTCAATCAGGCCCTGCTGAGGAGGAAGGCACGCGTCCCATCGCTCAGGTGAGTGAAAGTAGTGGATGCACGTATGAGACTGGCAGAGCAAGTGTGATTTTCACCATTAGCATATAAAGTTTGGTTATGTGGCATGTAATGAACCCCACACTGCTTCCTGTCCTCCTCCCAGGGTGAGGACATATTTCATCAGCTCAGGGCTTTGAACCGTTAAAATACTTCCTCCTATTCTGAGCTACTCCGCACACTACCCACTTGCTTAATCAAATAAACTCCTTTATTAGTATCCTATTCATCTCCATTTCAGTCTCATTGCGTCTCCCATGGCAGTCTGTTTCCTGACATCACAAACTTTGCAACTTCTTTAGCACTGTTAACTGAAATGCTATCTCAAGTCTAAATTACCTGCTAAATGACCCAAAAAATATCTCAAAGACCACTCATATACTGGATCTTAATTTAAAACAAGTAACTCTCTTTAATTACTAATGTCAAGTCATGTGTCATTGGTTAGTGTACAGAATCTTACTGACAGCTCAACTTCATCTTCGTTCTCCTGATGTAATGGCAGTTGTCATGATGCTGACAGTTCTAGGGAGGAAGGCACATTGCTGAACAAGAATGAGACAGCAAGGAATAAACCCATGGACTGTTTGTTTGTGTTGCCTTCATCATTTGTGAAAGTGGCGTGGCTGGACCATGTAAAATTTGGGAATTCGTGTGGATGCTGATAAACACGCCATTGAGTGCCCCCTAACCAGGTATCATCATCATCATGATAGAATAAAACACTGAAATCATCATGAACTGTGAAGAACGATAAACTAATTATCGTTATCCCACCCTGCAGATACGCTGCATCAATTTCCACTAGATTTTGTGTGTTGTGGTTGGCAGGTGTTACTAGAGGAGGCCAAAATGCATGCATTTTAACTCGCGCAGGCTGGCGTGAGGTCTGGAACAGGACAAGGAAATTAGAATTTAGAAAAACGGACATAGCTGGTGGAATACTTAACTTTAATCCATTAATGATGAACATCTGTCTTGACGGTACATGATTCACAATATCAATAGTAACTGATATGGGCGCCTTGCTAGGTCGTAGCAAATGAGGTAGCTGAAGGCTATGCTAAACTATCGTCTCAGCAAATGAGAGCGTATTTTGTCAGTGAACCATCACTACAAAGATGGTTGTACAGCTGTGGTGAGTGCTAGGAAGTCTCTCTAGACCTGCCGTGTGGTGGCGCTCGGTCTGCAATCACTGATAGTGGCGACACGCGGGTCCGACGTATACTACCAGACCGCGGCCGATTTAAAGGCGGTGAAACCACATTATGCACAACAGAGAATGGTATAAGAGTTTAAAGCCACTATTTGAATTAAAAAAAAATCACTTTGTGGTGGTGACCATTGTTCATCGGTACTATAGACATTGTGAGATGTACACCTTTACCAAAGCGATGTGTTACACCATAGTTGATACTCATGAAACGTGACAATAAATATTCCTTGAAATCGACACTTACCACTTACTGTTGTCTAAAATGCTTACTGATTGCATTTGGGAACTGAGATTTCCCCATTTTTAAGCAAATGTCACAAACACAAATGACAGGTACTCGCAATCGCAAACACGTTTCAAAGTACCTTTCTAGAATGATATCAGACTCATTCTCCTCCATACATTCATGGCCTGTCAAAACTTCCTAAACTCTTCTGAAAATACTTCCCTGCTTGTGAAATAACTACCAAGTGAACTACTTTGAGAGGTATACTTGTCATAGTGTTTGTTATGTTTGACACGTGTTGATTAGTAATTCAATAAAACTACTGTAGGGGTAATTTCACCACATAAAGGAAAACACTTGTGTAGAATTTATACTGTGAACGATCACCTTTATTGTACCGCACAAAGAACACTTGATACATCCATTAACGCGGGAAAACGAACACTCCTCGTGTGCTCCAAAGAACCCCGCTCATAAAGAGAATCTCTCAGTGTCTTGTCGACTATCGACTTGTCACTCCCACACAGCCCCCCCCCCCCCCCCCCTGAAGTGCGGAGCACCTGGTATGGTGAGGTACTTAAACTTCACCTCTCGGCCTGCCCGAGTGCGGATAGTGCGGGTGTGGGTGCTGCTTGCCGATTCTGTTGCTGCATTAGGCCCCCTGGTGTGGGTCTCATGTGGGACACAGCTGTCTGGTTCTGCGGAAGGTGTGGGTTCGTTGCAAGTTGTGCCTGAAATTGTCCGTGAGACTGTCGTTGGTGCTGGCATTGTCCAAGCGGGTTTTACTCGCTCAATGGAAACTTTGGTCGACTTTCCCTGGAGGAGGATATCCATTGTGTGTGTGTCCCGTCCTAGCACTTGGTATGGTCCAGTGTACGGTGGCTGTAATGAATGACGTACCAGGTTTGTGCGGAGCATGATGTGGGAACAAGTATTGAGGGACTTGTGTATGAACACTGGATGCGTGCCGTGCGGAGACGTTGGGGCTGCACGTAGTGTCTCTGCCTGCTTCCTTATTTGTTGCAAGAGGTGGGGTAGTTGTGTGTCATCTGGGAGAGGAACTGGAGCAAGGAATTCTGCTGGAACTCAGAGTGGTTCTCCGTATACCAACTCTGCCGAGGAACAATTGATGTCTGTTTTTAATGCGGTCCGTAACCCCAACAAAACCAATGGCAACGCTTGAGTCCATGAGTCCTCGTGGCACATCAGGGCAGCCTTTAAGGTCCGGTGCCACCTTTCCACCAAACCGTTGCTGGCCGGGTGGTAGCTAGTAGTACGGTTTCGTTGGAAGCCGCAGAGTTTTGACAGTTGTTGGAACAGCGTTGCCTCGAACTGGCGTCCTTGGTCAGTGGTAACGAAAAATGGGCACCCAAAACGAGCCATCCAAGTTTCCAAGAATGCGCGTTCAGTAGTCTCTGCAGAAATGTCCCTGATTGGTGTAGCCTCTGCCCACCGCGTGCAACGATCCACTGCCGTAAACAAGTACCTGTAACCTTCTGAAGGGGGGAGGGGTCCAACCAAGTCAATGTGTACATGCCCAAAACGTGCCGTTGGGTTTGGGAATTGTCGTACTGGAGCGTGAACATGGCGTCCCACTTTGCTACGTTGACACTGATAGCAGCTGCGGGCCCACTCCCGTGTATCTTTCTTGATTGAAGGCCACACAAAACGGTCCGTCACTAATTTCACTGAGGCATCGGTTCCCGGATGTGCCAGGCTGTGAATGCTGTCGAATACCTTTCGTCGGAACTGGGGGGTGATGTATGGGCGTGGTCTAACCGTGGAGGTGTCGCACCATACCTTACATGGGCTGCCAGGGTCGTCCACAAGTTGTAAATGTAGGCCAGTGGATGGGTCCGCCAACAAGGATTGCAGCTGCACATCTGAAGCCTGAGCCCTTGCCAATTCGGAATAATCTAACATTGGACTTATCCCATTAATACGTGAGAAATAGTCTGCCACAATGTTTTCGGCACCATGGATGTGACGCACGTCTGTCAAAAACTGGCATATAAACTCTATATGGCGGGCCTGGCAGGGGGGAACATGAATCGCTGACTTTGTAGAAAGCTGCCACGAGAAGTTTGTGGTCGGTGTATATGGTGAATTGCCTGCCCTCAACTAAGGGGCGGAAGTGCCTGACGCTTTCATACATTGCGAGGAGTTCCCTGTCATATGCACTCCAACGAGTTTGACTCATCTGTAGTTTTTGTGAGAAGAAACTTAGTGGCTGCCAATGACCCTTCACTCTCTGGTGCAGTGCTGCCGCGATTGCGACTTGGCTTGCGTCCACTACTATGGCTAGCTGAGCTCCTGGTGCAGGGTGTGCAAGCCCCACTGCGTTGTGAAGGCTGTTTTGCAGTGCCTTGAAAGCCGAGTCCATCTCGGGTGTCCATGGGAGTGGGCGCTTGCCAATTTTGTTGTGTCCGGCCAAGGCATTGTTCAGTGGCGTCTGGATTGCTGCTGTTCCGGGGAGGTGGTGACGATAGAAATTTATCATCCCTAGGAACCGTCGGAGATCGTGGTAGGTTTGAGGCCGTGGTAGGGTACGCAACAACTCCAGCTTCTCTGGCAGTGGGAAAATGCCCTGAGCTGACACTTTATAACCCAGGAAGGTTACAACGGGTTCCCCAAACACGCACTTGTCCTTGTTAAGTGTAATTCCATGATCGCTAAGCCTGCTTTGCACCTCGCTTACGTGTTTCTGATGGTCAGAAACATTCTCCGAAAACACCAGAATATCGTCTAAATAGGCGAAACAATATGGTAGTCCTCTTAGTACGCTGTCTAGGAACCGTTGCCATGTCTGGGCCGCATTTTTCAGCCCAAATGGCATCACCAAAAATTCAAACAGCCCGAACGGGGTCATCACTGCAGTCTTTGGTATGTCCTGCTCTGCCATTGGGATCTGATAATAAGCCTTACGGCAATCCAAAACACTGGATATGGATGCCCCGGCCAGTGAATGTGTGAAATCCTGTATATGTGGCACAGGGTATCTGTCTGGAACAGTTCGGGCATTCAAAGCTCGATAATCACCGCACGGGCGCCATGACCCATTCTTTTTACGGGCAAGATGCAGAGGAGAGGACCACGGACTGTTTGATGGCTGTATAGTTCCTTCCTGTAGCATCTCGTTGAAAATGGCCTTGGTTTCCCGCAAGCGATCAGGTGCAAGCCTGCGAACACGTGAGGAGACTGGTGGGCCTGGAGTTGTCCGGATGTGGTGCACCGTCTCATGCTTCGCCCTGCTCTTTCTTGTTCCCTGTTGTGGTTTGGGTGTCGCCTTTGTGGTTGAAGCAGCAGGAGCCTGTTGTTGTGTCGTTAACTGTTTTGATGTCGTTTGAGCCATGTGCCGGTCAGCTTCCTTCGTTGCTATGGTGTCCTCCCAGGTGGGTGCACTGAGGTTATCTACCCTTTGGCATGCATGAGAAGTCGGACGTCCTTGTATTCCTGGAACAACAAATCCATTGCCAGAATGGACGAGTTGTGACTTATGTAAATCCACGGACAATGCATGTTTTGCCAGGAAATCGGCACCTAGTATAGGTTGGTCGATATCGGCCATAACAAAGGTCCAGTTCCATTCTTCTGGTAGCCCAATGTCCACTGGCAGTGTTTTCTGTCCATATGTGTGGATGACTGAGTCGTTGACTGCTTTCAACGTGGTCTCTTCAGTGCGTTTATCTGAAGGGAAGAAATTTACAGGCAGAGTGCTGACATCTGAGCCGGTGTCGACCAAGAACATCCATCCTGTAGAGCGATCAGGAACGAAAAGTCTTTGTGAAGCAGCGTACCTTACAGTTGTGGGAGAAGTAGATCCACATAACGTAGGCTCGTGCTGAAATGGGGGTGTTCCCCTTCCATGCGTCTGTGAGTTTAGGCGCAGTTGCTTGTTGTCACGGTCGGCTGCGCCTAAAGCAGGCCGTGGGATGCGTTTGGGTGTGAGCACGGCGTCTTACACTTTGTAGCTTGCGCGCCGAAGCGCTGGTGGAACCAGCAATAACCGGTGCCGTTGTTTGCGTGACGCGGCGGTCGCGTCCGCTGGCGACGACGCGTGTGTATGTCAGCCGCCGCAACGTCGCGTGGCTCTAGCCGCTGCAGCTGGGCGGTCAGCTGATCGATGGCAGCTCGTCGTGCGGTCGTGGCAGCACAAGCTGGAGGCGCCGCGTCGACCGGCTCCGGCCGTGCTCGGCTGGTGTCGTTGGCCGAGGTGGTTGCGGCAGCGGCCACTGTGGCGCGCGAGTCGCACAGGGAGTGCGCTCTATTGGCTACTTGCAGCAACTCGCTTAATGGCCGGCCCTCGTAAGCAATTAAGGTTAAGCCCACCTGCGGAGGTAACTGCTGTTGCCATATGTGCAAAAGTAATGTGTCTGAGAACACGGAAGGGTCCACCATAGCACGTAAATGCCGGTAAAAGTCTGAAGGTGACCTGTCACCGCGTTTCTCGTGGTACAGGAGCTGTGATATCCGCTGATCCACAGGTTTTGTACAACGCGAAATTAAAGCCGTCTTGAGAGTGGCGTAGGCTTGTTGTGGTGGGGGTTGCATGATTATATCCGATACCACTGACGACGCACGTTGGTCCAGGTTGCATATCACTAGCGTGAACTGTTCAAAATCGTTGACTATTTGTTGCTGCACGAAAATGTTCTCCATAATAGCGAACCAAATTTCCGGACGCTCGGGAACGAAAGGTGGGGGTCGAATTTGTAACCGCGACGTGGGTGGCCCACGATCACTGGCGAGCGGAAAGTGCGAAACTCGTGGGAGCGGTACCGAGGTGGGTGATGAAAATGGGAGCACTTTGGGTCTGATATCGGCGTGTCCTGCGCGCTGGTTGTGCGAGGCAATGTCCTGTGGCGGCGGCGCGGGACCCGCCGGCACACGCGGTGTGGTTGGAAACGTAACGTCGTGGGCGAAGTCGGTTTGAGATGTAGGCGTCCATGGCACTGTGAACTGAGGGTTTTGCTGCATCGTGTCAAGCTCCTTTTTGATGTTTTGGATGACGCCGTCGATGTCGTGGAAGAGGTTCTGTGCAGACGACATGTCGATACGAGACATCGCGGAAAATATCTCAAGAAACTTGCCTACTGTCACACTGCTTAGTTACCAGGTCACCACTTATGTAGGGGTAATTTCACCACATAAAGGAAAACACTTGTGTAGAATTTATACTGTGAACGATCACCTTTATTGTACCGCACAAAGAACACTTGATACATCCATTAACGCGGGAAAACGAACACTCCTCGTGTGCTCCAAAGAACCCCGCTCATAAAGAGAATCTCTCAGTGTCTTGTCGACTATCGACTTGTCACTCCCACACTACCTTAGTGTACTTAAGCAAGTGCATCACAAATTGTGCAGTGTGATTTCAAAGTAACTGTTTAGTTACTTTTGTCGTTAGGGATTTGCTTTCAGTAATATTAATATAGGTCTCTGGTACATTAAACAGAATCGAATGATCATTCTTGTGATCTTTAAGATCTTGCATTGACTTACTTGCCAGCTCCCATGACCATGGCAAACAGTCCTTTATCCAGTAAGTGGTTTCATTTTCATACATCTTGTTGTTTAGGACCAATATGTGGCACAAATCTTAAAGGTCATGGAATGTCAGATAAAATAAAATGTTTAAGAAACCAAAAAAGAGGAGCCATAAGTTTATGTAAATGCAGTCAAGAATGTAACACAGGAATGGCCGCCGAGGTGCCACCTCTCCATTTCTTCCCCCCTCCTCTTTCCTAATCATGACATTATTCCAATGGAATATTGGTGGCCTTCAATCCAAAAAGATGACTTGCGGCTGCTCTTGGAATCGCAGCCTCTGCTAGTTCTCTGCCTGCAGGAAACAAAATTGCATCCTCAAGACTGATTTGAGCTTTTGCATTTCTTCCCAGTATGCTTTGACTCCCTCTCTCCAAAGATGGCATTCCATATCGTAGGAGGAGAGAGAGGAGTCATGCTGCTCATATGGAAGGACGTTCAAAGTCAACCCTTCAACTTGAAGCTATTCCTGTCCGCATTTTACTTCCTCTCCTGAACTTTTCCATATGTACTGTTTACATCCCTCAGTCATTCGGTGTCATGGACACTCTTCTTCCAGCTTACTGGCCAACTCCCTCACCCCTTTCTGCTGCTCGTTGACTGTAATGCACACCATTCCCTTTGGAAATCTCCCAGAACCTGACAGAGAGGTGCCCTCTAGGCTGAACTTCTGTCACCTTAACCTCATTTGCCTTATCGTGGGAGTACCCATCTTCCTTTTATACTACATGCACTCCTACCCATATCTGGAACTCTCCTGCACTGCCCAATTTGCCCATCATCTCATCACTGTCTCTAGTACATACTCGAGCAACCATTTACCATATGCTATCCATTTTCTGACTCCTACCCCACATATATGCACACCCAAATGGCAACTTTCTGGGGATGACTGGAGATTTACTGTTCCCTGGCACCCTTTGAGTAACATAATTTCTCCAGTTGTGATGGCCAGGTAGAATATCTTACAAATGCTATCATTACCACCACACAATATTCCATTCTCACACTTCATCTTTACTGTGCCATGTCCCAGTGCCTTGATTGACTGAGCTGTGTTGTGACTCAACTCACATGCAGAGATGTGTTCTCCATGTTTTTAACCATCATTATATGATGGCAAACTGCATTCATTATGAACAGTTGCATGCACAGTGTCGTTGCACCCTTCAGGATAGCAAAAATCTAGCTGATTTCCTTAACTAGTTCTTCTAACAGTTCCACCACCTCATCAGTTGTATGGGCCCTGCGGGACCAAGATCCATTGGGCTGCTATTCTGTGGAGATTTCAAGCTCCACCCACTATCATTCTGCCGTCCTCCACCAGAAACAAGTGGAGGAGGCTTGGGTAGTACCCTTATTTTGGCAGATTAGCGAGTGCTACAAGCTGCCTTTAGTATGAGGGGGCGAGAACTTGCTCTCACTTCATATCGATCCTCCAACACAGTGCTGGACGATGTTTGCATTCAGATGTTGCTAAACCTTTCTTTTGTGGGCAAGCACTTGCTCTTTCTTATGTACAACTGCATCTGGGCAGAGGGCGCCGTTTGCCAGATGCCAACATAAAGACACTGTCATTCCCATACACATACCCATACCCATACCCATATCCAAGCCCAGTAAGGAAAAATACCTTCCTTCTAGTTACTGCCCCCATTTCTCTCACAAGCTGTGTTTGCAAACTGATGAAACATGTAATTCATGCTTTTGCTGGTATAGTGACTAGTGTGGCAATTCACTGACCACTGTACCGTGCGGATTTTGAGCAGGCCGTCCTGCAGCTGACCACCTCATCACTTTGTCAACGTATGTCGCGAATGGTTTTCTGTGGATATATCAGACGCTGGCAGTGTTTTTAAATTTGCAGAAAGCCTAAAACACCTTCTGAAGGATGGGTATTCTTGATCTCTCCACATGTGGCACTTCTGAGGCCACATGCCCCATGTCCTTCAGGTATTTTTAAAGTATTGATTTTTCAAGGAATGTTGGTACTGCCTTGTCAGACACCTTTACCAGGAAGTTGGTGTGCCTCAGGGTACTGTTTTGAGTGTGACCCTCTTTGCTATTGCCTTTAACCTTATTATGTCCTGTCTCCTGCAGGTCATCTCCAGCAGTCTACTGTTGCCCTCCCACACCCTGTTACCCTCCCACACCCTGTCCCAGCCTCCTCCTTACCCCCACATGATTGCCTGTCTCATCATGTGCAACTGCTCGCAGCCTGGTTTCAGCTGCCAGAGAGTGTGGTCACGTGTGTGAGAGTTGCATTTGTGTGAGTATGTGAGTGTGTGTTATCTATATATAACAGAGGCCTTGTTCACTTTCTTACAGTTTTTTTGTCGTGCCTGTGTGCCTTCCATGGTATTGTTAAATTCATTTCTGAAGAATTGTGATGGCTCGACGCATTGAGGTGCTGAGGTAGGGGTCAGTGTACACTCATCAGCAAACAAACAATTGTGCCTTATTAGACAAAAGCCAGGAAAGATCAGGCCATTTGGCAATAGTGCCGTAAAAACCAGACCAGGGATTGATCTTGGGGAGATGAGTGTCATTGGTGTGGTAAATGTGAGGTGTCTGATACTAACTCAGTATTCATGTATGCCCCATATGCTAGTGATCGCTTACTTAACTGCATAGGTTATGGACCTGACTCTCAGAAGGTTCAAATCACTGACATAAGCACACTCTTAGCCTTAGTATATTTATTGGCATTCAGGTTGTAAGTGCTCACTGTCTACCATTCAAGCAGCTAAGAATGATAGACCAGTTTTACCAACAAGTTTTTTGTATTCCACTGCCACTCATATTCATTTTGCAGCTTGAAAATATATCTCTGCATGTTTTGGAATGAAGGTTAAGGCCTCAAAATTACCTGCTCTTCCCAAATCCATTCTCCATGGTGAAATGTGATAGAAGCATTGCACTGTAACCTGAAGGTGCAGAGTTCAAAGCTACACATTTCCATTTTTTAATTGTTTTTGCAAATTCACTAGAAAGAGAGACAGATTTTTTGGACATTTATGCAAATAATGGAATTGTGTGTCTGAGTAATGAAATAGCTGCTCTTGTTGCATATGGGCTTTACTCTGCTTCAGATAAATTTATTAAAGTACCTGTAGCTAAAGTCATGAAAGTTTTAATGTTTTATGATACAGAAAATAACCAACAACAAAAGCAACATTTGAAGAGCTCTTCTTAAAAGACAGAATGAAACATGAAACTTCTAACAGTTCATGATAAGAAAAGTTACAAACTACTACAACCACACTTAATACTTACCATCCTTAAATGTTTAGAGCAGTGGTTAAAAATTTCCCAGAGTACTTTGACAAAGTGTGAACAAATAATAGGGGAAGATAAGGAAGATGATGGCGAGGTGATTTGCAGTCTTGTGTTAGACCATCATAGCAACAATAGTTGTGGGCACAGATCAGTGGAAGATGTCCTTGAAGCCCTTAGAACGTCACTGAGACCCTAATTACTAGTAACAGACATAAGAAATAAATGAATACACATTTGGTTGCCATTACCCATGCCCTGGCTCCAACTCAAACCATGAATGTTTGCTTGACTGTGATATTCCTGTGGTGCTGCTTGTGAGTGGATGACTGTAACTGAGGTATTGTCAGAGGTGTTAGTCATCAGAAATGGCATATTAGTCCAATGCTGATTTCTCTCTTGTCATGCTGATAAATGGCAAAAATGTTTAAGGAAATTTTGTTCAAATATGTGGCCTGTCCTCAGTGTAAGCTGTGCAAGGTTAAGCAAACGTCTGCAGTATGCAGATGATTTGACTTTCCATCCATGCATGTCACATATCGGGCAGAGTCGTGAATTTCTATGTATCCTGTGTTGACATGACAAATATTAAGGGGTAGTAACGTGCATTTTTAAAGCTATACAAATTCACCTCAAGGGTGACTATAGGAATGGAAGTTGCCTGAGTATTGGGAACTTTGGATAAAATATCAACCTGTGTGATGGATGAATCTTTGGAATGTCAGAAGTCTACCCCTACTGTAAACAGAATTTTAAAGAATTTTGTTGAAGGAGGCACTATCAGCAGAATGCCTGGCTCAAGATACTGAACACACAGCAGAATGACACATAGCTTGCCTGTAAGAGCCAACTAATCCCTCCCCTAGATACGAAGTAGTTGCATTGAGTGACCAACTTCCCAGTTCCAATGATGCAGTTCACTGAGGGCCAAGGAAAGCTGTACTGCACGCACAATGATCCACTACAAAACAGGAACTCTGTGAGGAAATGTGTTACACTGGCTGGCAGCCACAGAGCTCCATCTGAATGCAGTGTGGAAAAATGTACTTTTCACAGTTAAGTTGTCTTACCAAGACCAAACAGTAGTTTAGCAGCTGCGAGGGTCCAGACATAATGGGGAATAAGTGGTGACAACAAGTAGTACTAGCCGATTGTCAGTTTCCTGGGGGCGTTGGTTTTCCCCCGTTGGGGGCGTTGGTTTTCCCCCGTTGGGGGCGTTGGTTTTCCCCCGTTGGGGGCGTTGGTTTCCCCCCGTTGGGGGCGTTGGTTTTCCCCCCGTTGGGGGCGTTGGTTTCCCCCCGTTGGGGGCGTTGGTTTCCCCCCGTTGGGGGCGTTGGTTTCCCCCCGTTGGGGGCGTTGGTTTCCCCCCGTTGGGGGCGTTGGTTTCCCCCCGTTGGGGGCGTTGGTTTCCCCCCGTTGGGGGCGTTGGTTTCCCCCCGTTGGGGGCGTTGGTTTCCCCCCGTTGGGGGCGTTGGTTTCCCCCCGTTGGGGGCGTTGGTTTCCCCCCGTTGGGGGCGTTGGTTTCCCCCCGTTGGGGGCGTTGGTTTCCCCCCGTTGGGGGCGTTGGTTTCCCCCCGTTGGGGGCGTAGGTTTTCCCCCCGTTGGGGGCGTAGGTTTTCCCCCCGTTGGGGGCGTAGGTTTTCCCCCCGTTGGGGGCGTAGGTTTTCCCCCCGTTGGGGGCGTAGGTTTTCCCCCCGTTGGGGGCGTAGGTTTTCCCCCCGTTGGGGGCGTAGGTTTTCCCCCCGTTGGGGGCGTAGGTTTTCCCCCCGTTGGGGGCGTAGGTTTTCCCCCCGTTGGGGGCGGTGGTTTTCCCCCCGTTGGGGGCGGTGGTTTTCCCCCCGTTGGGGGCGGTGGTTTTCCCCCCGTTGGGGGCGGTGGTTTTCCCCCCGTTGGGGACGGTGGTTTTCCCCCCGTTGGGGGCGGTGGTTTTCCCCCCGTTGGGGGCGGTGGTTTTCCCCCCGTTGGGGGCGGTGGTTTTCCCCCCGTTGGGGGCGGTGGTTTTCCCCCCGTTGGGGGCGGTGGTTTTCCCCCGTTGGGGGCGGTGGTTTTCCCCCGTTGGGGGCGGTGGTTTTCCCCCGTTGGGGGCGGTGGTTTTCTGTGAGAGGAGCAGGAATGCTTACTCATTAGCAGACCGTATGCCCACATTTTGAAGAAAGTGGTGCTGCATTTAATGTTAATGCTATATTGTGGAGGGGAATTCATGCTACAGGAAGAATATTCACTTGTGTATAAGTCTGCTCATTCAACTGCAGCTGTCCAACATAGACATTAATGTAATGGACTGGCCGTGAGAGACTGCTCACATGAACACAATGGAAATTATGTGTGTGTAAGTAGCACGAACACACAGAGAACTGGCTGTGAAACACACCATTTATAGCTGATGCTCTTTTGGACTGCTTTTTTTGAAGCCTCAGCGGGGTTGCCTCTTCTGACAAATGGGTCCAATGCCTCACAGATTCAGTGCCAGGGTGCATGACTGAAGTCAGAAATAATGGGGCATTCTGGATAAAACGTTACGGACTGAGAACATTTTACTTTCTTTCCTTGTTCTGCTGTGCAGTGTTCTGTCAGTGAGAGCCAGCACAAAATCTCTTGGTGACGGAAAAATATCAAAGATGAGAGAAGGAAATTTGATCTAGTTCTAGTTGGCATTATCCTTGTACCTGAAATAAATTTGTTTTAATTTCATATTTTGAGTATTACATTCTCTTTACTTGCTCTCTGCCTACATACATGAAATGAATAAATCAAGAGTGCCCCTTTTTAGGGCTATTTTTTGTTATGTTTAATTCATCTCTCTCCCACTCTATTGCCACCCATCAGACTCGGCCAAAAATGTGCAAAACAAATCTTCTCTCTCTCTCTCTCTCTCTCTCTCTCTCTCTGTCACACATACGCACGCACGCACACGCACACGCAAATTACAAATTGGAAAGTCTCTCATGACCAAATAAGAAAACAGGGCAGTAGGATAATTTGTAGTTTCTAAATGGTGTTTATATATAGAAATTGGTCTGTATGCTGCATTTATTTGATGGAGTACATGTGTTTCCTCATGCTGTATGTAGAATAAGAAACAATACGACATTTAATTTCTGTTGGACAAAACGTGTTTATTTCTTGTCTGAATCCTGGGCTACAGCAATGAACTTTGTCCAGAGGTTGTTCTTCCTTCATGTAATGGAGGAAAAATGCAACTGTGGACACTGCATCATGTAATTTCCCCATGCATCCTCCACAGCCTGACTAAACACAGCTTTGTTAGAGGCCATCTGATCTCGACTGTCTGTCATTTGTCCCAATCAGTGCTACCTAACGATAGCAAGACTGTGCACTCAATTGGCTTACTAAATCACAATCTGTCTTACATCACTGCACCCTTCAGTAAGAGTGATAGATTTGGTGAGTGGGAAGTAACTATACTGCCACTCATCTCAGACACTTCATACTTGCAGAACTGCAGTGCGATAGGAGGGAGGTAGGGCAGGTGGGAGGGAGGTAGGAGGGAAGTCAGTATGGAACTGATGTAGCAGAAAATCAGTTTGTAAAGTAAGCACCACTTGGTATTAGGCTCATACTCACCCAGTTTATGGACTGCAGTTGTTGTTGTTGTTATTGCTATTGTCAGTCCGAATGGGGTTTGATGCAGTTCTCCACTCTGGTCTACCTTGTGCAAGCATCCTTGGCTCTCGGTAACCATTATTAAATTCATTATCAAGTGTTTAAATCTGATAGGAGGCAAACAGTAATGATTGTAACACAGTACCACATGGAATGACTTCAGTGCAGTCACCGCCACCAACTTCTGTGCAAATGACTGGTCAGAGAATTCTGTACTGCCTTCACAGAGTGAATAAAAGTACTTGTTTCTCATGAGGTACTGCAGTGCTGGAAGTTAAGCCGCATCCTGTTAGCAACTGACACAAGCTGAGTGGACCAAAATCCATTTAGTTCACTTTCAGAGGACTAATTCCAGACCACTGCTGTAGCCCCTCAATGAGCTATGGACATTTGTGGACGTGTTTAGTCAGATGTTTTACCTACTTTGCCACTTTTTGTTTCCATTCTAATTTCTTGTATTTCCTTTGTTTTGACTGCCATTGGGACCCTAGTTGTTGGGCTGCCCCAGTCCAATTATGCTCCTGCTCAAGTCACTACTCGACAAAACATTCTTATTTGCAGTTTCCTCTTTATTGGATGTATTCACATTAGTCACATTGTGTTGCTGCTGTCATAATATCAGCTTCCATCCCTGTTAGCCATGACCACAGAGATATGCATGGCCAAAATACAAAGTTGCTCCAAAATTGTCCACAGCAACTGCTCTAACAGCTTCCCAATTAAATGCTCGAATATACCAAAATGGGATAATGATGCATTGCCTGTAGTTCTGTCAAACTGTACTTTAAAGACTTCAGTTTTGAAATTTCCTTTCCCCTCCAAGTGATGTAGGACTTGCCTTATGCGTGTGAAGGAATCCAAATTTACATTGTAGTTGGATTTTGTGTAAATGTTACATTAGTTTCTTGTAAAAGTTTTAACAGCAGTCCCTGAAAGGAATGCCTGATGTTAAGTCATCAGTACTGAGTACCACACTTGTTGATGATAGTTTTGTTGGTTAAGCTGTGTATCCAAATCGGCATATAGTTCCTTTAGTTGCTGGATATAAAATTTTCCAATTGTTTAAACTCCCACACCTTTATGCTGGTTCTTCATGCAGTCACTGTTGCTCTCTGCAGTGTTATTATGAATATATGCTAGGCTGTTACAGTATTTGTGATTTATGATGCCATATATCATTGCTACCAATGTCACATAGTACACTTCAAGACACCCACACTATCTTCTTTGAAATTAGATATACTTTTCTGCATATCACCTTAACACTGTCCACAATATGAAGTGGCTTCTGTCTAGTCATTCACTATGAAACACACCAGTCTCACTTGTTCTGTGTGTACAGGTACATATCAGTGAGGCTGATACACTGATGCCATTTGCCACGGATGCATTTTTACAGGAGAATGCCAATGATAGCGATTTGGATGCCTACAGTGCTATATTTCAATCACATTGCAGTCTGCTGTAGCAGTGTGAACAAGAGCTATTGAGTGTAGTTTGGGGGCTAACTGAGCATGTGCTAATCAACACAAAATACATAATTCACATAGAAAATAACTATCCAAACCCTAACCAACAATGTACCTTGAACAAACTGCTTGCATCTGTAAGAAGCTCCCTAACAGGGTAGTGTGACTCAATTGAAATGAAAACTTATGTGCTGGCCACGCATGTTAAGTATCTGTGGGCATCCCCTAAACACGTTAAACTTCCTTACCTCTGGGGCAGCTATTAGCATGTTGGAATCCAAAATATGAACTTTGATGAAGAATTACTCTAACACAACAACACTCTGGAACAGGTTAGTACACCCCTAAGTAGACAAAGCTCATAAAATCATAATGTATTGTTGAGGCCAGTGTCCTCCAGTTTTGTAGGTATGCAGTCATTACAGTACTTGCAGATGGTTTAAAGTGTTTCGATCAGGATTCTCGGTATTCATGTGGCCTTTATGGCTTCCTACAGGGTGTTTCAAAAATGACCGGTATATTTGAAACGGCAATAAAAACTAAATGAGCAGCGATAGAAATACACCGTTTGTTGCAATATGCTTGGGACAACAGTACATCTTCAGGCGGACAAACTTTCGAAATTACAGTAGTTACAATTTTCAACAACAGATGGCGCTGCAAGTGATGTGAAAGATATACACTCCTGGAAATGGAAAAAAGAACACATTGACACCGGTGTGTCAGACCCACCATACTTGCTCTGGACACTGCGAGAGTGCTGTACAAGCAATGATCACACGCACGGCACAGCGGACACACCAGGAACCGCGGTGTTGGCCGTCGAATGGCGCTAGCTGCTCAGCATTTGTGCACCGCCGCCGTCAGTGTCAGCCAGTTTGCCGTGGCATACGGAGCTCCATTGCAGTCTTTAACACTGGTAGCATGCCGCGACAGCATGGACGTGAACCGTATGTGCAGTTGACGGTCTTTGAGCGAGGGCGTATAGTGGGCATGCGGGAGGCCGGGGGGACGTACCGCCGAATTGCTCAACACGTGGGGCGTGAGGTCTCCACAGTACATCGATGTTGTCACCAGTTGTCGCCGGAAGTTGCACGTGCCCGTCGACCTGGGACCGGACCGCAGCAACGCACGGATGCACGCCAAAGCCGTAGGATCCTACACAGTGCCGTAGGGGACCGCACCGCCACTTCCCAGCAAATTAGGGACACTGTTGCCCCTGGGGTATCGGCGAGGACCATTCGCAACCATCTCCATGAAGCTGGGCTATGGTCCCGCACACCGTTAGGCTGTCTTCCGCTCACGCCCCAACATCGTGCAGCCCGCCTCCAGTGGTGTCGCGACAGGCGTGAATGGAGGGACGAATGGAGATGTGTCATCTTCAACGATGAGAGTCGCTTCTGCCTTGGTGCCAATGATGGTCGTATGCGTGTTTGGCGCCATGCAGTTGAGCGCCACAATCAGGACTGCATACGACCGAGGCACACAGGGCCAACACCCAGCATCATGGTGTGGGGAGCGATCTCCTACACTGGCCGTACACCACTGGTGTTCGGCGAGGGGACACTGAATAGTGCACAGTACATCCAAACCGTCATCGAACCCATTGTTCTACCATTCCTATACCGGCAAGGGAACTTGCTGTTCCAACAGGACAATGCACGTCCGCATGTATCCCATGCCACCCAACGTGCTCTAGAAGGTGTAAGTCAACTACCCTGGCCAGCAAGATCTCTGGATCTGTCCCCCATTGAGCATGTTTGGGACTGGATGAAGCGTCGTCTCACGCGGTCTGCAGGTCCAGCACGAACGCTGGTCCAACTGAGGCGCCAGGTGGAAATGGCATGGCAAGCCGTTCCACAGGACTACATCCAGCATTTCTACGATCGTCTCCATGGGAGAATAGCAGCCTGCATTGCTGCGAAAGGTGGATATACACTGTACTAGTGCCGACATTGTACATGCTCTGTTGCCTGTGTCTATGTGCCTTTGGTTCTGTCAGTGTGATCATGTGATGTATCTGACCCCAGGAATGTGTCAATCAAGTTTCCCCTTCCTGGGACAATTAATTCACGGTGTTCTTATTTCAGTTTCCAGGAGTGTAGAAGACAACGCAGTCTGTGGGTGCGCCTTTCTGTACGTCGTCTTTCTGCTGTAAGCATGTGCTGTTCACAACATGCAAGTGTGCTGTAGACAACATGGTTTATTCCTTAGCACAGAGGAATTTTCTGGTGTTGGAATTCTACCGCCTAGAACACAGTGTTGTTGCAAAAAGACGAGGTTTTCAATGGAGGTTTAATGTAACCAAAGGACCGAAAAGCGATACAATAAAGGATCTGTTTGAAAAATTTCAACGGACTGGGAACGTGACGGATGAACGTACTGGAAAGGTAGGGCGACCGCGTACGGCAACCACAAAGGGCAACGCGCTGCTAGTGCAGCAGGTGATCCAACAGCGGCCTTGGGTTTCCGTTCGCCGTGTTGCAGCTGCGGTCCAAATGACGCCAACGTCCACGTATCGTCTCATGCGCCAGAGTTTACACCTCTATCCATACAAAATTCAAACGCGGCAACCCCTCAGCGCCGCTACCATTGCTGCACGAGAGACATTCGCTAACGATATAGTGCACAGGATTGATGACGGCGATATGCTTGTGGGCAGCATTTGGTTTACTGACGAAGCTTATTTTTACCTGGACGGCTTCATCAATAAACAGAACTGGCGCATATGGGGAACCGAAAAGCCCCATGTTGCAGTCCCATCGTCCCTGCATCCTCAAAAAGTACTGGTCTGGGCCGCCATTTCTTCCAAAGGAATCATTGGCCCATCTTTCAGACCCAAAACGATTACTGCATCACGCTATCTGGAGATTCTTCGTGAATTTGTGGCGGTACAAACTGCCTTAGACGACACTGCGAACGCCTCGTGGTTTATGCAAGATGTTGCCCGGCCACATCGCATGGCTGACATCTTTAATTCCCTGAATGAATATTTCGATGATCGTGTGATTGCTTTGGGCTATCCGAAACATACAGGAGGCGGTGTGGATTGGCCTCCCTATTTGCCAGACACGAACCCCTGTGACTTCTTTCTGTGGGTACACTTGAAAGACCAGGTGTACCGCCAGAATCCAGAAACAATTGAACAGCTGATGCAGTACATCTCATCTGTATGTAAAGCTATTCCGCCAGACACGTTGTCAAAGGTTTCAGGTAATTTCATTCAGAGACTACGCCATATTATTGCTACGCATGGTGGATATGTGGAAAATATCGTACTATAGAGTTTCCCAGACCGCAGCACCATCTGTTGATGAGAATTGTAACTACTGTAATTTTGATTGTTTGTCTGCCTGAAAATGTGCTGTTGTCCCAAGCATATTGCAACAAACGGTGTATTTCTATTGCTGCTCGTTTAGTTTTTATTGCCGTTTCAAATATACCGGTCATTTTTTAAACACCCTGTATCAACATCACACTACTAATACAAAAGAAAGTGAGTCACATAGTTGTAAGCTGCCACAACTCTGCTACACTACATGGCATGTCATTTGCGACATGTGCCACGTGTACTGCTGTGGCTCAAAACTTTGGGATCTGCTGGTTCTCAGTAACTTGAAATCCAATGGAGACACTATTGGAATTGTACATGACATAATTTCTCTATCTCCTAACTGTGACAGTCTGTAATTTTATAATGGTCTGTTATTCATTTCCCCTTTCATGAGGGGTGTTCATTCCAGCAAACTATGCTGTACCTTTATTTCGGTCACTGGCAGTATCCTTACACCAGCCTCCAAACACCAACGTTGACTTGCTTTTTGTGGGCACCTTTGTCCTTCTCTGTGACAGTGGCTGTATATGTCAGCTGTAATGAATTCAGACAATTAAAATTAAAATATTTTGTGGTTCTCCATTTGGATCGTTATGCAGTTTTCATCAATCTCACTTTTATAAAATTTCACATGTATGTACTTGCCACAGCACCTGATTCCTAATCTCCATCACTATTTTAGTTTAGCAACTTCTTGACATTAAAATGAGCATGTGCAGTGAGAAGACAACCACTGCCACATTTCAAGATGTTTGATTTTCACTCAAATTCTGTTGATGTAAAGTTATTCAGCTTCTTAATATTTTTGCAGATGCCGCAGAAGTTGAATATGGAGGAGCTGTTGGCAGGTGAGATATTTGCTTTCTTCAGTAGCTTAATTACACATTTAAGTTACGACTTTAATATTTTATTATGTGGTACTTTATTTTTCCTCTTTTTCTTTGACATTAATATTCCATTGGTGGTGTGCTAAATAATGTTTGTGAAACAGTTTTTCAAAATTCTATACTATAACTTAACACTGGATGTTAATTATGTCATACATAATTCATACTGAAAATTGGGGCTGTTATTGTAACTACGAAAGATTGGTAACAAATGTGCAGTTGCATTGAAAATGTGTACTGTGGTAGATTGTGAGGGAAATGTGGTCAAAGAGAAAAGACAAATTTTTAAGTACCAAATTGACATTTAGAAATTTGTCATTGTAATGTTAAGCAAACATTACAAATAGGCACACTACGATAAGTAGTAATGAATTTTGCCACCTGACTGATGTGTGAAATAGCCTGACCCATCTGGGTGCCACAGTTACTCTCAATCCCTCACCTGCCAAGAGTGTTATTGACTACCCAGTGACAACATGCTACTGAGTACAAGGTGGCTGACTTGTTAGTGGCTTCACAACTTGTGTACTGCATTCTTGAGACGCATCTCATACTCCTCACCACCTCTACTCCCATACGAGCTTCCCTAATTTGAAAATTTTGGAATTCCCCTTAACTTAAGTTTCACAATCCTTCCCTCAGTACTAGCTACCCCTACACTGCCCTTTCCCATGCCTAGCTCTGTACCTGTACCTCCTATGTTACCTCGTATGTCACCCCATCCCCTCTATGACATTTGCATTAAATCTGTCCACCACAACTCCTCACGCAGTTGTCCTGCAGGTTTATGACAATTTCTGATTGGCAGAGGGACAGAACGCGACAAATGTTATTCCAGGCTTAGCCTTTTACTGCTTATTTCCAGATTAACCCTTTCATTGCCAATTGAACATCTTAGGCTGATGCATAACACTGTAGTGTTTCCTACAAGTTAAAAAAAACTCATACTGTACATACTGGACACTTAAATCATCATAAATAATATAATTTGTTTCGCAGTTCACTTCAGTCTGTTGGGATAACTTTCTGAATCCACAACTGTAGAAATCATGTGATTTTGTAGCAAAGAGCCATGTTCAAAGTGTATTTTCACCCCAAAGGAAGTATGTCAAGATCATTGAACAGAGAGCAGAGAAGATGAAATCTGAGGGTGCAAGATCAGGTGAAAAAGGTGGGTGCAAAATGACTTCTCAACCCAGTTGTTCTATAGTGTTTGTTGCCAGTCTAGCAGAATGCTGGTGACTGTTACTGTGGAATAGCACCACTTCACACAGTCTTCCTGGTTGTTTTTCTGGGACTACATCTGCAAGATGTCTGTTGTCGGCAATAAATACCAACAGGAAAGTTACACCTCATGCAAGCAACTCGTAGTACACCACATGGTCACCTACATCTACATCTACATCTACATGATTACTCTGCAATTGACATTTAAGTGCTTGGCAGAGGGTTCATCCAACCACAATCATACTATCTCTCTACCATTCCACTCCTGAACAGCGCATGGGAAAAACTAACACCTAAACCTTTCTGTTGGAGCTCTGATTTCTCTTACTTTATTTTGATGATCATTCCTACCTATGTAGGTTGGGCTCAACAAAATATTTTCGCATTCAGAAGAGAAAGTTGGTGATTGAAATTTCGTAAATAGATCTCGCCGCAATGAAAAACGTCTTTGTTTTAATGACTTCCATCCCAACTCGCATATCATATCTGCTACACTCTCTCCCCTATTACGTGATAATACAAAACGAGCTGCCCTTTTTTGCACCCTTTCGATGTCCTCCGTCAATCCCACCTGGTAAGGCTCCCACACCCTGCAGCAATATTCTAACACCGGACCTCTCCACAATATCCATAAAATTATCTTGTGTGGATGCTCAAAAGTCTATGTGGCACTGCTGATTTGTTTGGACTAAAACATTCCTTTCCGTTCTTTCTCTTACATTAGCATAAAAACAAAATTTCTAGTCATCAGTAACAATACAGGTTAGAATTGGTCAGTGGTATTCACCCACTAATCAAGAACAAGCAAGAGGGTAATGTACATACAGCCAACCACTGATTTATATGGTTTGGCATGTGGTACCCATATGCTTTATTGTTGAACCTTCTCCTTTGTATTCAAATGCTGCACAGTGACGGAATGGTCATACTTCATCACATTTTCTGGTTCTTGAGCGCAATGATGTGCATCATCGTGGATTAATGTATTCAGATGATCTTCATCAAATGCTGAAGGTCTTTCTGAAAATGGAGGGTCAATAATGTCAAAACAATCATCCTTTAAATTAGACAATCTTTCCTTGCCATGCTCTGTCCCATGGCATTATCCCCATACATGGTGAAAACGTTACCATTGAAACCACTTATTCATAAACACCACTGTTCTCATTTTGCCCATTTAGCCATTTTAAATTAAAATGTAGCAGTGCTTTGTGTCAACATAATATTCATAGAATGACAATTTACCTAAAAGAATGTGTCCACATTAACTGAGAACAAGGTAATGTACTTCGGAGAAATGGTGGAAAAGACCACTGTATCCTTTGATCCCTAGGCATATGAACTTGTCTTGGATCACATGTAATGCCCCCAACAACACAAAACACAATGATGGGAAAGGCTGACTTAAAGCATACATTGTGTGCTCACTGTTACATTATTGGTACCGGCTGCATAAGTAACAATAACACAGTGCACAGTGTTCACTTAAGACGTCTCTCTTTTTTTGCTCCCAACATTTAATGTTCTAATGATGTACCAACATCATAATGCATTGATGATGGGTTGTTTAAAAAAAAATGTACAAATGAAATTAACTTTGTGACAAGGCTGAAGATATATCGGTACATAGGTCACTGCATAGAACTATATGGAACATTGTAGATGTAACTGTAGATGTGCTCCAAGGAAGTGTGTGGGGCCCTTGACATTGATGTTCTCAGACATCCTTCTTTTTGTTTTTCTGTTTGGGGTATCTAATGACCACATACCAATTTCAATGCTTCCTCCTTTGTTCTTCTTCCAGGTTTCCTTCGTCTTCACTATCTATCCTTTTTTCATCCTCAGACCATTCTGACCCTGTCTTCCTCTTCTTCTTCCTGCCTTGGAATGCTTCCATTTGCAACACTTTCTTCTTGAAAGCCTGTCATTCTGCTGGGTCTTTTTCTTGTATTTCTTTCCAAATCTTTCCTAACTACATGAATCTGTCCTGTTGTTGACATCTTGTCCCAAAGATGCTTATAATTACTTCTTAATATTCATACTTATGGATTTCCTAGCAGCCTGAGTATTTTTCAAATGATTCTTAATTCTAGGACTTGAAGTTTGTATAATTCATAATTCAACATTAAACATTCACTTGCATAAAGACATTCTGGTTTTACTACTGTGCTGTGGTGCTGTATTTTCAAATTTTTAGACACACACATCTTGTTGTAAATGTTCATGTTTATATCATATGCTTTCTCCATTTTACATACTCTTTTGTCTACAGCAAATATTTTTGAAGCCATTGCCTTGAATCTTTCCTCCCAAATATTTAAATTTATAAACCCTCTTTATCTGTTCATTATCTGTTACTAGGATTTCTGGGTCATTTTTTTATGTTTGTCCTAAAAAAATTTTTCTACAGAAACTTTTAAAGCTGCTTTGTTACCTATTCCTTCTAAGAGGTTGATTTGTATTTCTGAATTTGTTATATTTTTATAAAGAATGGCATAATCATTTGCAAATACTAGACACTGAATTTCAGTATCTCTTTTTCCTGAAGTCTCCAGTCTCATTGTGACAGCTTATGTTCTTTGCCTTTTGTTTCAATTATCTAACTATTTCCTCTAAGATGCAGTTGAGAAGGTGTGGAAACATGTCACCCTGCATTTCACCGGTTGTTTTGAGTGCCTTAGGTGTTTCACACCAAAACTTTACTTATGCTTCAGTGTGTGGGTGTTTCACGAATAAGGTTAGCTAGTTTAGTTTAATGCCAAGTTCTCGAGTCACTTTACCCACTGTTTACCTGTCAATCAAATGCTTTTCTAAAACCTGTAAATGTTAAAACTATGTCTTTAGAATTCGTATGGACTTAAAGTTGAAATTCTGTTCTGAGCCAGATTTGATCTTTCTAAATCCACTCTGATATTCTCCCAAATGGCTGTCCAGTGTTACTTCTCTCTTGTTTAGTAATATTGTTAAAAATATAATACAGCCCACTGGCAACAGATATATACCTGTGCAATTATTTAGATAATGCCTATGACTTTTTGTGCACAGGATGCATAGGAGCCACTTTCCAGTCTTCTGGAATCTTTTCAGTTTCCCATATTTCTTCAGACATAATCTGAAGGTTAGTTGTCATTTCTGCTTGACACCAGTTATGGTTGAGATGATTTTATTTCTTCTCCACTGGCTTTCTTGTTTTTCAGGGTTTTTCTTGTTTGTTTGTTTGCTGTAGGTGGTAGATCTGCTTCCATGTTTTCATCAAATATCTGGAAATTCTAGCTAACAATTCAGTTCTCTACAGTTCAAGAGTTGATCAAAGTACTTTCTTAGTAATTTACATGTGTGGTTATTGCTTAGACCTATTTTACCATTTTCGTCTCTGATGTAAATACATTGGAGCATGGTGGCATGGTGGCCCTTTTTGAATAAAACCATGACTGTATGTATGAGAGCATTTTTTCATCTGTAGTACACAGTGATTCTTTTTTATGACTAATTATGATACTCGTGTCATCTGCAAATAGTAGAATTTTGGCTGAGCTGTCTGGAGCCTGTATATCATTTATATAAATTAGAAACAACAACAGGCACAGAATGCTGCCCTGAAGAACACCTATTTAAATTTGTTTTGGTTCAGATATGGGTTTAAAATTGTGAAGATTGTTGGATGACCTTAGCTCAACAATTCTTCTTGCAATATTTCGGAGAAATGGCTATTCGCAACAGCAGATTAAGAAAGCCCTGCAAATAAAAACTGCAGAAAAATCACAGGAAAAGGATGAGGAAGTGGAAAGTGAAGTGAAATCTATGGCCTTTCTCCATTACGTGGGTGATATTTCTTCTAAAATTGCTGGAATCTTGAAGAAACATAAAGTGGATGTGATATTCCGCCCACCCGCTAAGACTGCAGCCTTGTTGGGATCTGTTATGGATGATCTGTTCTTGCAAAAGGCGGGAGTTTATGAAATCCCTTGTGAGTGTGCAAAATGTTACATAGGGCAAACCACGTGCACTGTACAGGAACGATGCGTCGAACACCAGCGGTACACACGTCTTCTTCAGTCCAACAAATCAGCAGTTGCTGAACATTGCATTTCTACTGGCCATGCCATGGATTATATAGATGTTAAGATTTTAACTACTGCTTCATCTTTCTGGGACTCAGTTGCTAAGGAAGCTGTAGAAATACAACTAGCCGACAACCTGCTAAACCATGACGAAGGATTTCATCTTGACAATGCTTGGAAACCACTTATTTCACACCTTCGTTCAGAAAGAATTTCTGCATCTTCACTTCTGACAGATGTTACCTCTTTTAAAGATTAATTATTTATTTACAAGCACGGTGGATTCGCAGCAGCACTATTTTGTTTGCACTCTGTGCTTATATGTTTATCTTTGCTATATAAATCTTAACTATGACTTGTGCAGTAGTGGCGACTTTGATATCTTTGACGCATGGGCTTTCGAACCTCAGCAGCTTTGTATCACATGACTCTCCATATAAATAGGCATGCGCAAATGCTATGAACTCATTCTCCGACTCGTCTTGAAGATTGCTGGGAGGTTTCTAGCTGAAATATTACAAGAAGAATTGTCGCTGTCCCAAGTGCACGCCCGAAAGATGATGGAACAATTCAGTTTTTTACAGTTCAAGAGTTGATCAAAGTACTTTATTAGTAATTTACAGGTGTGGTTATTGCTTGGACCTATTTTACCATTTTCATCTGTGATGTAAATACATTGGAGCATGGCAGCCCTTTATATGATTTTTAAATGTCTGACACAGTGTTTGGAAGGATAACAAAGATTCTCCAACTCATCCTTCCTGCAGACATTATTGGTATTGTTGTAGTAGTAGTAGTAGTAGTAGTTGTTGTTGTTTTTCAACAGTCATAGAAAACACACTCACACCCTAAAAGACCACTTTCATTCATTCAGTATAGAAGAGAGAATTTTTATAATTCCAACATTCCTCTTCTGTGTCTCACTGCATGTATAATTTATTGAAATAACTGCCCTTTGGAAGCCTATGCATTAGCAGGACAGTGTGGTGACCCACGGAGTACCTATTTCCACAGCCAAGCACATAGTTTCTCACTGAAAGCTGCTGTTAAAACTCTCCAGTGCTGAAGATGCATATTGTTCCATGTCGAAAATTCACCATATAAAAAATGAAAATAAATCTAATGAACAATATGACAAGTTGTTTTATGTTATTATTTTCATACTGTATTAATGACATTTTTTAAAATGTCATTCATTAAGACGGCATCACTCCTTTGAAGTGGTATGTACAAGCATATTCCATGAAAGTTGTATGCTAATTGACACTGTCTAAAAGTTTCCTTTTTACACAGACCATGAATGTGGATTTCTGTTTCTTCGTAATGTCTTCTGAGATTGATTAGAGGCTCAGTATAGCAACGGTGTGTGTTAAAATTAACATATGTTCCAGTCATTGCAGCCATAATGTGGGAATAGTAGAAGGAGCACATCACTAAAGCAGTAAATAAAGTTATTGAGAGATGCCTTCCTCTCTGTGTGTACAGTTGCAGCTGCTGGAAGACGGCGGCAACTCGAGGAAGATGCCGTACCCAGTAAAGAAGCGAGAGCTGGAGGTGCCAGGCACTCAGTGGGTGAGTAGTAGTGAGAGCCCACAGTGGGAGGCTTGTGAATCAAATGTATCAGGACAACTATTAGTGGACATTAAGATGGAGTGTGTCCACCCTTCTCCTTTATGGTGGCTTGAACTCTTCTGTTTGTACTTTCATTGAGACGTCTGAACCTCTGTGAAGGAATGGCAGCCCATTCTTCCTCGAGAGCTAAACCCAAAGAAGGTGAGATGTTGGACATCAGGTTTGGAATGATGTCACCATTATTACTCATCCCTAAGATGATCCATTGCTTTCAGGTTGGAACATTGGCACGCAAGTTCACTTCAGGAATGTCATTGTCCATAAACCTTCGCCTCACAATGCTGCTCAGTGACAGGCGGCATTATTGAGCTGATTGTCAGTCTTTGTGTCTGAACACTTCCTCTGCTGTAGACAGTACACTACCATCAAATACATAATTATCCTTCTGAATTTAGCATTTTCTAAAGTGCAATAAGAGGACAACAAGTTAACAATGAGGAATTGCATACTGTAACACTGCCTCCTCTTCACATGATTGTTGGTACTAAAGATGAAGACGATGAGGAATTGCATACTGTAACACTGCCTCCTCTTCACATGATTGTTGGTACTAAAGATGATGGCAGGTAAAGTTCAGCCAGCATTCAGCTAACCCAAATCCTTCAGACACATTGCCATGGAATATAGAATGATTTGTCACTTCACTCCTAGTCCCTTGCTTCCAGTTGTCCACTGTCCAGTGGACATTGCTCATTACGTGATCCTCAGTACGTGACCCTCAGTATTGTTTAGTGTTGAGAACAGGAGTGTGCGGTTTTGAGAAACTGCTCAGCCATTGCAACCAGGACTGCAGAGAGTGAGGGGTGGCCATGGGGCAAGACACATGAGCCCCACCTAAAAATATAGCAAACCAATTTTATTAGCAATGTAATGTAATGTAAGTGGAGTGGCTCCAAATGTTTGTACAAGTTAAACGTGTGTGTGTGTGTGTGTGTGTGTGTGTGTGTGTGTGTGTGTGTGTGTGTGTGTGTGTGTGTGTGTGTGTGTGTGTGTGTGCATTTTTTTCTCATGCCACCACTTGGTAGCTTGGTAACACCGCCCCCCCCCCCCCCTTTCCGGGGGCACGCCATTACTTGGTGGGTTCATTCTTGGCTACCATGGGGCTCCAGGCTTTGCAGCACCTTTTCCCTTTTGTGTTCTATGTCAATCATCTTGCTGTTCTTTTTCCCCTTGGGGAACATGTCTGGGGTATTCTTGGGAATGTCCAGCATTCTCTCACTGATGTACAAACAATCTCAACTTTGTGTTCCGCTCCATTTTCCCTTCTCTCGTTCCTCCGCTTCTGCGTTCGATGGTCCTCTTTTTCTCTTCTTGCTCGCTGTGTGCTCCTAAAGGCTGGCCCATGCATCTGTGCATAACAGGTAACTAATTCCCAGCCCCGTGTTGACAGGTCGGATGCTCTCGTTCCTCCTGCTGTAGGCCAGTCTCAGGGTGGGGTGTGTGCTTGAGCAGTAAACTTTCCAAATTGCCATACATTCCAAACCCAATGTGCTGCTACCAATGTCATCATTTTAACCACTCTAGAACATCTTGTCAACACCCAGCCACATGTCACCTGTGGTAGGGATGAGCACGAGGGCGATCGTCCACCTCTATCTCCCTGCTGTATCAACTGCAAATGCGGCCATGCGAATTCATCTTAGGAGTGACCAGTGTATCTTGGTGTGCATGTTGTTCAAGAGATCCAGTTAAAGGAAAAGGTGCCTTATCCAGTTACTGGGTAGTCACAAACCCTGTGTTCTCCTGTCTGGCATCTATTTCTGTTTTTGTTACACCTTACTCCATGAAAGACGTGGCCAGGCAGACATACAACCTCCAATTCAACTCTGAGGACATGAAATTGCCCAGTGTCAAGGTAGCATCACCATCCCTCCGTCCTGCTTTGCAAGAAACCGCCAAACTCTTGCCTCAAGGGCCCAAGCAACCAGCTACACAACTGGTAGGCCGGAAAGGCCAGAAGGAGTACTCCCATGAAGACTTACTCTGTCCCTCCAGCCAAACAACACTTGAGTCATCAACTGGGAGGGCTCGAAGAAGTCCTCCAAAGGCAAACAGTCCTCCTTTTGCCACCCTGAAGATCCTCTTTGATGGTGTCGGCACGTAATACCTTAGCCCGGGCAGCCTCCATGATGCCGATGTTCACTAAAAACTGTTTTTCGGCACTGGACTCCACAGACTGCCCACACAAGCAATCTGATGTTTCTTTCTGACTCCATGGAGCAGGATCCTCCTGTGTCTGCACACTGTAGTAGCACCTCTTCCTAGGCTGTCACTCAGCATCTGCCGAGGTGACACCCCAACGTCTGTTCATCATGACTGTTCTCCAATGAAACATTCACCACCTTCAGTCCCACAGTGAGGATTTGCGACTGATTTTAGTGTTGAAGCGCCCCCTTGTACTCTGCTTTCAGGAAACGAAATTGTGCCCTCATGACCGCTTTGAGCTTTCAAATTTCTTACTGATTTGCTTTGATCTTCCCCCTGAGGCCAGTATTACCTCTCATAGGGGCATCATGCTGCTCATATGGGATGACATTCATAGTCAGCCCATCTCGCTGACTACCTGTTGTAACCATGACCAGAATGGCTGCAGGTATGCTGTCAATGAAAGTGCAGTGGTACCGAATGGGAGCAGCCCACAAACAAACAAGACAGATGAACAGGAAAGGAAAAACAGATGCAACGACAGATGACTGAGCAAGATACTGAGACACAAAGACCAACAACAAGCAATAAGCAACGGGGTCACAAGTGAAAACCTCATAAATCGACAAAGGCCACTCGTACATGGAAAGGACGTCTGAGGTGTTCATGATGGCCAACCCAGAGGTCATGGCAGCTGAGGGAGCTGCCGATCCATCTGGGGGCGGGGAGGGCTGGTGTCAGGCTGGCCGGGAGGCAACAATTGGGGCAGTGGCGGTGACTCAAGGACCACATGTGTACCTGAAGGAGGTAGTGGTTGAGGAGGTGGTGGCGGGAGTCCCGCAGGGGAACGTGGGTGGAGCTGATTATGATGGCGGCACTCCATCCCTTTCAGCGTGTGCACTGATGTCACATGCCACCCATGGGTTGCAATGACTGGCAGGTGTCCAACCCGCCTTGCTCCTGTAAACGTGGGCCCACACTACCGTGCTGGGGCCGTAATGCTGAGAGGGCCAAGAGCGGGGGCAGGAAGAGGATGGCATCAGCAAATGCAGCAGGGTCTGTGGCTGTCACCCATGGAGGATTTCCTCCGAACTACGTCCGTCAAGTGGCGTGGCGTGGTGTGATAGGTGCTCAAGAACAGGGTGAGGGTCGATGTAGTTGGAGATGTTCAGACTGCATTTGTCAGCTGTATAAACGTGTGGCCAAGCCTCTCTGCTGCGCCATTGGAGGATATGTTTGATACCATTGGCCAGACAGAAGTCATGGAAGGAGGACACCATGTATTGGTGGGCCATTATGGTAGACCAATGTGTCAGGCAGGCCCTCAGTGGTGAGAACCTGGGCCAGGGCCATGAGTGTGGCCTCCTTGGCGGTGGCCGCCACACGGTCAACATATGGGTATTTGGAGTAGGTGTCAATGATAAGTAACCACACAGACCCCAAAAACGGGCACTCAGAATCAAGATGGGTGCGATGCCATGGCTGCTGAGGTACAAGCCAGGTTGCAAATGACTGAGGAGGGGCTTGCCTGGTGACGCGCACACAAAGTGCACCCACGGATGAGCCGGTCAACATCATCATTGCTGTCTGGCCAATGCATGTGCGAACGAGCCAAAAATTTCATGCGGGACATACCCCAGTGCCCACAGTGTAACAAACTGAGCACTTGATGCCACAAATCTGGAGGGATGTCTACCTGATGGGATCAGACTCCATGGCTAACAGAAGGACATCATCGGCCATGGAGAGACTGTGGTACAGTGGGTGCCAGGGGCTGAAGTTGGTCCACATCCAATGAGTAAAATAGATGGGCTACCAGTGGACCACATAGCGGAGGACCTGCCACAAGACAGGGTCTCGGCATGTAGCCGTGGCAATGTGAGCAGCCATAAGAAGCAGAGCATTCAGCGTGTCCTGGTGGGTGGAATCAATGTGGAAACAGAGGACCATTTGTTCATCAAACACAGGTTCTGGACCTGCTGGGAGATGTGACAAAGCGTCTGCATTAGCATCACAGGCGGTTGGCTTATACTGGATGGTGTAAGTGTAATTCCATAAAAATATTGCCCAGTGCTGGATATGATGAGCCGTCCACTCTGGAATGTGGGAGTGGAGCCCAAAAAGCATAACTAAGGGTTTATGGTCTGTCAGGAAAGTGAACTTTGCTCCAAAGAGATAGTTGTGAAACTTTTGGATGCCGAACACTATTGCCAGGGCCTCCTTCCAATCTGGGAGTAGTTCTGTTGTGCTGGGGTAAACATCTTAGAATCATAAGTGATGGGCTGTTCAGAGCCATTGACATTCTGATGCATGAGGAAGGCCCCAATGCCGTATGCCGATGCATCAGCTGCCACAACCAAGGGGTGGTCCGTAAAGAAGGAAGTAAGGCAAGGGGCAGAGTTAAGCATCACCTTTAAACAGAGAAAAGCCTGGTCACAATCAAAAGGTACCCCTTTGTGACACAAGTGAATTAGGGGTTGAGCTACAGAGGCAGTCTCGGGTAAGAGCTTCAAGTGATAAGTAACCTTGCCCAAAAACACCTGGAGTTCAGATAAGTCCTTGGGATGAGGGGGCCTTCAATGGCCACAACATTATGACCTGAAGGGCAAATGCCATCTTTGCTAAGCCAGTGGCCTAAGTATTCCACTTCTGGTTGAAATAAAAACATCACATGTCTAGGTGACAGCGTAGGCCTGCAGACTGCTGAGTGTGAAGTAAGGCACTGAGGTTTTGCAAGTATTCCTGGCAGGAATGACCTGTACCCAAGACGTCATTCAGACAATTCCTGCAGGGCTGCCTAAGCTGCTCCAGGAACTGCTGGAAAATGGCTGGCACCGAATAGTCACCAAATGGTAGGTGCTTGTACTTGTACAATCAGAAAGGTATGTTGATAATCATGATGATCCACGAATTGGCATCTGAGGGTAGCTGGTGGTATGCCTCGGCCAGGTCGATCTTTGAAAAGTTCTCTCCCTCGGCAAGCTTGGTGAGAAGGTCTTCCTGTCAGGGAATGGGGTAAGTGTCTATGAGGGACTGAGCATTGACAGTAGCGCAATGTCCCCACTCAGCCGAAGGGACCCATTGGGTTTCTGTATGACCACCAAAGGTTTCGCCCAGGCACTACAAGTCACAGGCTCCAGAATGCCAGTAACCTGTAGCTGATACCGTTCCTGCTTGACCGGAAGGGGTGGGGCCCAGAAAAAGTGAGGCTGCACTTCCAGCCGAAGTGTGATGTGTGCCTGAAAATCTGAATCACATCCGAGATCTGTGACAAACAGTGACACAGAAGCTGAGCGCAGATTGCCCAGGTCCTGAAAAGGAACAGCTGTGGAAACGACCTCAACTTCATCAGAAATTGAGAAGTTAAACAGTTGAAATGCATCCAGGTCAACAATATTCGAAGCCAATAGATAGTAGATGACAAATAGGGTAAGGAGCTGGGAACGTGTTTGTAAATTGCCTGGACAATGAACTGCCCATGAAGGGGAATTGAACCATCTCTGGAGGTGACCAACTGCCGAGAGGTAGGTGACAACTCAAGAGAACCCAGTCGCATGTATGTTGCCATATTAATCAGGGAGACAGTGGCCCCAGTGTTGACCTGAAAATTGTCATCCTCCATGAAAAGGCTGAATGTGAGGGAAAGCTAAAAGCTACCGCACAGATGGGTCATCCAGTGGGACAACCGATTGCAGAGCATGTATGGTATCTTGAGGCCCAGGAGGGGCAGGACTGAAGCGAGTCGAGCAACTGCTACATGCCGATTGGATGTGGCCCTCCTTGTCACACAGCATACACGTTTTTGAGCGGTGGGGACATTCAGCTCGAGAATGTGTGGTAAAGGACTGTGGGCAAGATGGAAGTGGACCGCCCGACCGGCGACTGGAGACACAGATGCCATACACACATCAGGCAAAGAGGAGTCCCAACAGAACTGGCCTCTGTTGGCTGGGTCACAACTCACGAGGGTGGTTGTGGCATTGGCCGTGAAGGAAAGTGTGGTGGAACTGAAAGGGAGCTGCCCGTGAACAAACAAAATGGAGGAACGGGACAGGAAGGACAAGCATGACGACAGATGACCGAGAAAGACACCAAGAACAACAAGCAATAAGCAACGGGGTCACAAGTGAAAGCCTCACAAAAAACAACAATGTTCACTGGTACATGGAAGTAAGCCAAGTAAACGTGATGTCTGTAAGCCAGATATCGAGAGACTTAGGTGAATATCAGACTGCTTCATTGAGTGAGAGGCAGGCACTTAAATACATGATAGGGTATGTCACTATTGGCCACTACCTTCCCAATTTTTGCTGCTTGGTGACTTGAATGCAAATTATCCCTTTTGGGGTTCCCCCAGGACCTGTCAGAGAGGTGCCATCTTGGCTGACCTGCTTAACGAACGTAACCTCTCCTGTGCCTTAATACTGGAGCACCCACTTCCCTGTCCAACTCCTCGTGCACCTATTCCCATTTGGACCTATCCTTCTACACTGCCCAGCTTGCCCATCACAGCTTTCTAGGGCTAACTGCCAGCTTTACTCCTCCCTTCCTCCCTGGTGACCTTCAAAGAATGAGATTTCCCAGTTGTGATGACTAGGTCGAATATCCCACATTTGTGGGATATGTTATCCTTACTGGGATATGTTATCCTTACTGCTGAAGAACGTTCCATCCCCCGCACTTCCTCTCTACCATGTCGTGTCCCAATCCCTTAATGGACTGAGGCATGCTGCGATGCAATTTGCACATGTAGATGTGCTCTCCACATTTAAAACCCCACCCTAGTCTGGAAACCTTCATTCATTATAAACACATGCGTGCAAAGAGTCATCTTGTTCTTCAGGATAGCAAAAGAGCTAGCTGGATTTCATTCACTAGTTCTTTTATCAGTACCACACATTGCTCTGTCATGTGGGCCAACATCAGACGGCTCTCTGGAACAAAGATCCATTCACAGTTTTCTGGTTTCACAGTAGCTGATGATCTCATTGTGGACGCTATTGCTATCTTCAACACCTTGGGATGCCATTTTGCAGAAGTTTCCAGCTCTTCCTACCACCACCCTACCTTCCTCCATCAGAAACGAGTGGAGGGGGCTCGGGTGAGACCCTTCCCTTCTCTGAATCATGAGTGCTACAAACCTGTCTTCACTATGACAGAGCTAGATCATACTCTCAGCTCATCCTGAACCTCCGCCTCAGGGCCAGACACCATCCACATTCAGATGTTGCAGCACCTTTCTGTTGTGGGCAAGTGCTTTCCACTAAAAACCTCCCTTCTGGCCTCCCCCCCCCCCCCCTCCCATATATCTTACCAGATGCATTTGCAAGGTGATGGAATTTGTATGATCCATGACTGGCTGGTGTGGTGGCTTGAATCTCACAATTTACTGATAGATGCTCAGTGTGGATTTAGAGTGTGGCATTCTGCAGTTGACCATCTCATTACGTTGTCCACCCATTTTATGAATGGTTCTCTGTGAAAATCCTAGACTGGGCTGTGTTTTTTGATTTGGAGAAGGCCTAAAACACCTGCTAGAGAACTGGTATCCTCAGTACTCATAAAATGTTGGGCTTCCGTAGGCACCAACCCTGATTTCTTCGGGTATTTTTACAAGACCGGGTTTTCAAGTTGCATGTGGGTTCTGCCTTGTTGGACATCTTTATCTAGGAAAATGGTGTGCCTCAGGATTCCACCCTGAGTGTCATCCTCTTTCTTATCGCCATTAACCCTGCAATGGCCCGTATCCTGCCAGGCATCTCCGGTTCTCTTTTTGTAGACGACCTTGCCATCTATTGCAGTTCTCCACAGACCTGTCTCACTGAACAGTGTCTTCAGCACTGTCTTGATAGTCTTTACTACTAGAGCATTGACAATGGCTTATGCTTTTCCCCTGATAAAACCATCTATATGAATTTCTGGTGGCAAAAATGATTTCTCCCACCATCTCTACACCTTCGTCCTGTTGCTCTTCCATTCATTGAAACTATGAAATTTTTGGGGCTCATGATCAATAGGAAACTCTATTGGTCCTCCCATGCATCTTACCTGGCAGCCCGCAGCTGTACGAGGTTCCCCAATCTCCTACATGTCCTCAATGATACTTCGTGGGGTGCCGATCAAACCACTCTCCTCAGTTTGTTACGGACCCTTGTCCATTCGAAACTAGACTATGGGTGCTTTGTTTAGGAGTTTGCACACCCATCCTTCTTATGCTGTCTCAACACTATTCACCATCATGGCATCTGTTTGGCCAAGGACACCTTTTACACCAGCCCAGTTTAGGATCTGTATGCTGACACTGCTGAACTACAACTGTCCTACTGTCATTACTTTCTCCTCAGCAATTATGCATGCCATTTGTCTGCCAAGCATGGCCACTCTGCCTATGCATCCTTCTTCGATGATACCTTTGATCATCAGTACGGGACTTGTCCCTCTTCTGTTACCTCCTGGAGTCCACTTTCGCCACATGCTATGGTGATTTAACTTCACACTACCGGCAACTTTCCTAGTGGGTATGAACTGTTCATCACCTTTCCTTTGCAAAGTGGCCCATGTTAATCTTGGCCTTCCTTCATTTCCAAAGAACACTACTCCAGCCTTGATCTGTTGCCTTCAGTTTCATGATCTTTTCATGGAATGTCGCTATAGTACTTTTGTATACACTGATGGGTCTCAGACTAATCATGGGGTCAGGTATGCCTTCGTCATTGGCACCCGTGTCTTTTGTTATCAGCTGCCGGCACACTCCTCAGTATTTACAGCCAAACTTTTCACCTTGTATCAGGCCACCGAGTACATAGGGGACACAGCCTTCACAATTGTGTCCTTCGCCCAGCTTCACTCACTGCCTTCCAAAGTCTATGTGCACTGTACACTGCTCATCTCTTAGTGCAGCAGTTCCAGGTAAACTGTCACTTGCTCACTATTGGTGGAACCAGTGTTATGTTCCTGTGGGTCCCTGGTCATGTCAGTCTGCCAGGAAACAAGGCTGCTGATGCTGCTGCCAAGGTTGCAGTCCTTGTACCTCAGCCTGCAATTACCTATATGCTTTCCAATGATCTCTGCATTGCCACCTGTCAGGAGGTGCTGTCCCTTTGGCATCGCCAGTGTTCCTCCCTTCACAAGAATAAGCTTTGGCTTATTAAACCTCTGCCAGTGCCTTGAATGACCGCCTCCCACCAGGTGGAGATTATTTTAATTGGGCTGCATATTGGGCACTGCCTTTTTAGCCATTGTAATTTGCTAAGTGGAGCTACTGCACCACTTTGTACTCATCACCCCCAAATTTTAACTGTCCACCACTTCCTGCTGGAATGCCCTTTTTAACAATTTACATTCCAGCCTGGGTTTGCCATCTGATTTATCAGCCATTTTAGAGAATGATGCGAGAGCTGTCAACTGCGTTTTACTTTTCATCCACCGAAGCACTATGACGAAGGCCAATTAATTTTTAGTTTCAGACCTCCATTTCTGTATGGTTTTTTTTTTTTTTTTTTTTTTTTTTTTTTGCCCTGTTTCCATGTGCCTGGTTTTAGCTGTCTCCTATTCTGTCAATTGGGACAGATTTGAAGTTGTTTAACTCCTCTCTGTGTTCATGGTCTATAGTCTTGACTTGGGTGCATATGACCCCAGTTGTTTTTTGTGTCCTAAAGCCAAATGAAACAAACAAAACAAAACTGCTTGGTGAGTAGATTTTTTCCTATCCAATTACATTATGTTGTAAAAATGGATTATTTTTTGTTATTCTAATTCAATTTAATTTTTATCTCACAGAAAGTTTGACATGAAACATAGCATAGTCAGGAATGGTGATACAGAAAAAATACTCATTGAGATAGAATGTAGAGTAAACTTATCTTAACATTTTGTTCTCTTGATTTATCTCTGGTGCCAGTGCCTTGCTCATAAAATATTTCCCATCAGGACTTTCACTACAGTCTGTTCCCAGGCCAATCTGTTTGTGTTCCTGCCTCACCTCTTTGCAGGGAGTCCAGCAGGGAACTCCCTTGCCCCGTCTACCACCCACACTCGTGGTCATACATCTCACCTATTGTGGATGATCTATGCACAAGGAGAGAAATGTGCTGAGTTTGTCACAAACATAAGAACCTCACTGCTACAAAGAAGACGCATGATAATGTTGGGCAAGTGCAACAGATTTCCAGTGAAAGCAACCTAAAAACAGTGCTGATATACTTTCAGGTTCTCACTAATATGAGACCCACTCTGTAAGGTGTAAGTTGAGCACTGCAAGCTACATTGGTGATGTCCTAGATTCCAATGATGTTGCACTCAGAGGAAAAATTGATACTGTAACAACAGCAAAAATATGACAACTCTCATCCCCATGGAGGAGATAGCAATGCCATCCAGGAGGCACAGACCTGGAAGAAAAATACAGGAAATGGCCAGGACATCATTAGGGAGGAGCGGTGTGGTGGAATGGTGCAGGCAGAAAAACATGAGAATGAAGGAATGAAGTGACACAAGACAGAGACAAGTTAGAACAAGTAATTATAAGGCAAATAATCCCAGAAGATGAGAGAACAATTGTGCAGAGTCATCTGCAACCCAAAGGAAATGTGAAGAATGTTTTTTGAACATAGATCAAAACCATTCAACCACTGTCAAGAAGCACTTGAACATGGAGATGAATTCAACCTAATGAAACACAAGACACCGGTAAGAAGTTTCCAGAGACAAAAAAGTAATTAAAAAAAGCCAAAAAGAGAGATGTTCCTGAATAGCCAAAATGAATAGTCTTTCATTGCGACACAGATTGCACATGCCAACATGCAGCAAATGAAACATCTCTCTGGTGAAGGCAAGGTAGAGAATGCCCTGATCCACTAAAAGATGTCGCTAATATGAAAACTATTCTTTAAGCTTTCATTTGAGCCCTCTGTCTGTAATAAGTCACAAACACTCCTGTTGGCACCTACAGTGTAGGTTGGACTGGCAATGCCAATACTGTGGGCTGCATTCTTATTAATATAGTCATGGCACTCTGAAACAGATAGTTGATATCGAGTCTGGAACTTTGAATGGCAAGTGAGCTACTGTGAATTGACCTACAAAGTCTGTGCAATGGAGAAATGCTGTAAAGCCCAGTGTCACATGGCTCAAATGTGGCAAGTATGCAGTGGCTGTCATGGGAAAGATGAGCTGCACTGAGTGTGAGTTTCAGTTTCAGCCCTGTTAGCATGCCAGCAACTGAAAGCCGTCCATTGTGGGGCATAAGGCGGGATTGTGAAGCACCAGCCAGATGCTACACCACACATTTCAACCTCATTCCTGTTCTGTCTCCTTCTCCATTCTGTTGACATACTCATCATCTTTCCTTTCTGACTCACCTCTACAAAGAATCCTCCTGAGAAGTACCCCACCTCATCTGCTACTCATTCTCCTGGCTACTTGAAGTAAATAAAGGCGTGTTACATTGTATGCATTTGATGTGGCAATTTTAATGTAGAACAATGCAAATATAGTAATTGGTAAGCATTTTTGCTATTGCTTTCTGTGGGCTCTCTCTCTGAGAAAAATTAATGATAATTTGAAATTATGGGTGAAGTTTTTTGGAAGTCACTAAGTGCTCTCATTGTCATATACCAGGTGAATATAATGTTGGTATATGCCTGCAATGAGTGAAGCTGCATACACAGGCATATACACAGTTCGTAACTGTTAAACTTGCCACAGTGTGTTAACCATGTAACATAAGATTATATGTTTTAAGTAGCAGATTATTACAGCATTTTAAATTTTGATCAGCAATTATGTGAAATGTTGACAATGAAAGTTCATTTTCCCCTGATGGTCTTCAGATAGCAGCCTGCAACTTCACTAACTGAGTTCCAGAAAGACAGGGATTTATTAATGTTCACTGTTGTACATAATTGAGTAGATTAGATGCTCAGTTATTTACTGATTAGTAGGCACTCTACAAGACTGAAATAATTGATTCTGTTCTTTATCATGTCATGTTGAAACACTATTAGTTAATCACTTATTTATATATACAAAGACAGTAACTTGTTCTCGAAAGAACAGTTATTGTTGATGACCGTGCAGCTTTTCCCTGAAATAAATGATGACTAACTGACAACCTCAGCTGCTGATAGGTGTTGTTGTTATACCTCGATGTGGACAGCTGAAAATGTGTGCCCCGACCGGGACTCGAACCCGGTCGGGGCATCTGGATAGAGCGTCTGCCATGTAAGCAGGAGATCCCGGGTTCGAGTCCCGGTCGGGGCACACATTTTCAGCTGTCCACATTGACGTATAACAACAACACCTATCAGCAGCTGAGGTTGTCAGTTAGTCATCATTTAATCACTTATTTGTTTTACTTTTGCAGATTGAGTTTTTTTATATTAACTCAAAATGTTTTCTGTCAATCAGGTACAATTCAAAGCGTTCTATCTCCTATTGCTGAGGAGGGTGAAAGTGGAGAGAGCACCGGTACAACTGATGGAGCCATGGTATGTTTCACCAGTAGCAGAAAGTTCGATTTTGTGGCCTGTAATTAATACCACACTACTTCCTGGCCTCATTTCAGGTGCTCACAAAGTTAATTACATTTGGGCTTTTAGCCATTACAATACTTCCTCCTCTTCTGTGCTGCCATGCACTCTACACACTTACTTAAATAAAAAAAAAAAACTTCTTCCTTCATATCCTATTCATTTCCATTTCAATCTCATTACATCTCCCATGCCAGTTTGTTTCCTGACACCACAAACATCACAACTTCTTTTCCAATTTAAACTGAAATGCTATCTCAAGTCTAAATTATCTGCTGAATGATCCAAAACATTTCTCAAAGACCAATCATATACTGGCTCTTAATTTAAAACAAGTAACTCTCTTTAATAATTAATGTCAAGTCGTGTGTCATTGGTTAGTATACAGAATCTTAATGACAGCTCAACTTCATCTTTGTTCTCCTGTGTAATGGTAGTTGCGACCACTACGGTCACAGGTTCGAATCCTGCCTCGGGCATGGAAGTGTGTGATGTCCTTAGGTTAGTTAGGTTTAGGTAATTCTAAGTTCTAGGGGACTGATGACCTCAGAAGTTAAGTCCCATAGTGCTCAGAGCCATTTGAACCATTTTTGTAATGGTAGTTGTCACGGTGCTCACAGATTTAGGGGGAATCCACAATGCTGAACCAGAATGAAACGGCAAGGAATTAACCCAAGGAGAGATATCATCAGTATGGAGTCAACCACTCAAATCATCATGTACTGTTAAGAATGACAAAGCAACGATTGTCATCTCACCCTGCAGAAATCCTACATCAATCTGCATCAGTTCTCATGTGCAGCACAGAAAGCTCCTAAAGTGTATAAAAGTTTAAAGCCACCATTTGAACTAAAAAAAGACTTTATGGTGGTGACCACTATTCATCAGTACTATAGACATGGTGAGGTAAACAATTTACCAAATCAATAGGTCACATCATAGTTGTTACTCATTAAATATGACAATTAATATTCTTCCAGAATGACAACTACCACTTACTGTTGTCTAAAATACTTACTTATTCCTGTTGGGAAGTGAGTTTTCCTCATTTTTGAGCAAATATCATAAACACAAATGATAAGTGACTCATTCTCCTCCATATAATCATGGCATGACAAACTTCCTGAAGTCTTCTGAAAATACTTTCCTGGTTGCTAAATAAGTACCAAGAGCACTACTTCGAGAGATCTACTTGTCTTAGTGGTTGTTGTGTTTGACCCGTGTTGGTTAGTAATTCAATGGAACTACCTTAATGTACTTCAACACATGTGTTACAGATTGTTCAGTGTGATGTAAAAGTAACTGTTTAGCTACTTTTGTCCTATGGGATTTGCTGTCAGTGATATTAAGATAGGTCTTGGTACCTGAAATAAAATCAAAAGATAACTCTTGTGATGGTGTTTCAGATCTTGCATTGACCATGGCAAACACTCTTTCATCCAGTAAGTGCTTTAATTTTCATACACCTTGTTTTCTAGGACCAATATTTGGTACAAATCTTAAAGGTCATGGAATGTGCCAGATAAAATAAAATGTTTAAGAAACCAAAAAAGAGGAGCTATAAGTTTATGTAAATGCGATCAAGAATGTAACACAGGAATCAGCTTAATTTTTCAAGGAAATCCTCAACACGATGGGAAACTCTTCAATTTTGATTTGAAACTACATGGATTCCTGCTAAGAGGTTTGAATTCCTGTGGTAACTTAATGCAAATGGATGCCGCAGTGTACTGCACGCATTTCTGCTCAAGAGTCAAGAAAATGTGCCCCATAGGCAGATTGAATTTCTTCCTAGTGTTAACTGAGTGAAAGCTGCTAATTCTTGGGAGTAAGCTGACACTGTTAACAAGAAATGACAGCAAAGAATGTGTGTTTATTGAGAGGCCTATGTCAGATTACCCAGACTAATTAACATGGGTCAGCAGGAGTTACACGAGCTTATACAACTTAATGCCTGAACCGCCCATTTCTGAGCCAAAACATCCTTTGGGAAATGGAAGAATTACCCCAAAATATACCACCATACCTCATAAGCGAATGATAATAAACAAAGTAGACTAATTTTTGTGTCACACTGTCATTTACTTCATATACCATTAAAATAGTATAAATGCCAGCATTAAGTCTTTGAACAAGTTCCTGAACATGAGTTTTCCACAACAGTTCACTATCCATCTGAACATATAGAAATCTGAACTGTTGAGTTTCACTAATTGTACGGCCATTCTGTGAAATTACAATGGCTGGTTTTGTTGAATTTTTTGTTAGAAATTGTAAAAACTTATTCTTGCTGTGATTTAGCATTAGTTTACTCTCTACAAGCCATGAACCTATATCTCAAACTGCACTACTTGAAACAATACCAACATTCCACAAAACATTCTTTACTACCAAGCTAGTGTCATCAGCAAACAGAGGGCATACCATTTATATAAATTAGTAAAAAATAGATATATTGCAGAAAACACACACCATTCTTACGAGGTATGTTGGCCTCAATGAATGTTTTTTGTGACAGCTGAATTCGCTCCCAAAGATAACATGTAAATATATAAACACGGAGCCATAAACTTTGTTCATTAAACATTATACTAGTACAGACGACAGTTTTGCATTGGTGACTGAACAGCAGGAGGATGATCCGTGAAAATTCTAGAAGCACTTTGAGTCTCATGTTGTTACATATTCCCTCCAGTGAGTGGATGCCCAATGGTGCACTAAATTTTCTCACAATACATTGAGAACATCCGAAATATCCCAGCAATTACAGTAAAATATGCATTTTTAAAGTTTTTAATGGTGTATGTTGAGAAGGAGATGTTCTCTCCCAGGAGTTGAATAAGGTTAGGCTTGAAACCTATTCAGTGCCCTCATCCTCAGGACATTGGAATGTGCAAACTATTCAAAGGAAAAGGGAGGGTGAACTGATACTTCTTAAATTCTATGGATATTTATACCAGTGCCAGTGTGACTTTAGGCTGTACATGGATGCAGACAATGCAAGCTCCTGGGAACTATTGAAATCCCTCAAGGTTGGCAGCAGAAAAAGCGGATCCAGTTTATCTTCATAGAAATGTATTCCATGACCTTCTGTGGCCTCTAGAATAGGCATCATTACTCATTTAAGAGACAGTTTTTCCAAGTTCCTATTTTTATTGCAGGTGAAAGTTACGTAAATTCTAAGAACCTTGAAAAAGTATCTTCCCTTTGTTCCATTAGATGATGATAGAGAGAGCTGTGTAGGTCAAACAGAGGTAAGGCCAAAAATGTCTTAAATTCTGTAGTCATTGTGATGTGTTAAATAACTTTATCAAATCAGCAGTTTCCCTGGACTTTTTATCTGATGAGCCTAAATATAAAGTCCCTCCAGCACATATAAACTTCACAGAGCCCTATTAAGTATGGTGTATCCATTTGTTCCCTTCTTGTGCTAAGTTCATCCTTGCTACTTTTCACATATGCTGCAGATGCTCTCCTATTACGGTGCCCAGAATGATACTTCTGCTTAATTCCAAAATTGCACCTCCCCTGGCTTAAAGAATGTTTCTTCCTGCTTGGTGTGCAGATTTTGACTGAATATGCATGCTGTTTCATTCCAGTATGGCACAGAACTTTTCTTGAACAAATTTGGCACAGTGACAAATTTCTTATCGCCTATAAACTTCTTACTTTTATAAACTTCTTACTTTTATAAACTTCTTACTTTTATAAACTTCTTACTTTTATAAACTTCTTACTTTTATAAATTTTTGGCTTTCTGGAATACACACAGGACATCTTGTGACTGAAATATGTTATTTGAAATGAAAAGAAAACAGTGACTGACAAACAGAAAAAGCCTGTTTGTATAAAGTTCATGGATAACCTTTTTATTTATTTATTTTTTTTTCTCCTGTGAATAGTTCATCTGAGGAACACATTCCAATTTTAGATCCTCACGGTTTGTTGTTTCCTTTTCTTCCATTATGATTTCATTTGTTCACTATATTCTGTCTCTTTGTAGACCATTTTGAACCAGTCTTTTTAGCTACCCTGCCTTGGAATAATTTGATTTTCAATACTTCTTCCTAAAAGATTTCTGTTAGCATCTTCTGTCCTTATATAGTTTCTTTCTAAATCTCTCTTTTTTTTTTTTTACTTCACTGACCCAGCTATTTCTGTACTGCTTATCCCACAGCTATTTTAAAATCTTATTTGTAAATCTACTCTCTTGTGTTTGTGATGAAGCAAGCTGGGATAGTTTTACTCCCACTCTTGTTTTGCCATCTGCCTCCTTAAAATTCTTTTTGTCACTTTTGAATTAAGTACTATTAACATATGACAATATAATCTGCATTTTCATAAGAGAGAAACGTTGGCCCTCAGTTTTAAAGAACTTAACATCAGATCAAATTTTGTGCTTAACTTTATGTATGTAATTGAATTCCCAGTTAATTTTGACTATTCCTTGTCAGTATCTTCCATTATTATGTGAAACCAGTAATTGTTTCATAACTTAAATTCTATTGTTGATGTATAAATAAATCTAAATTCTGTACTAATTATAAACATTTGGGAGACAAAATACTAGTAATCTTAAAGTATCTATTTGGCTCTATTCAGAAATATGTTAGCAAAATTATCTGTTATTTAATCCCAAAGTAATTAATAGCTTTGTCCAAAGTATTGTTTGCATACATACATTTGTGAATTTGATTATTTAAACAAAGAATTCTGTCTAACTCTTGTAGTAGAAGAAACTGTTAAAAGGACGGAATTTTTCGATGTAATCAGTCAATTTAACGAGTTAAGATATAATTGTAATTTCTGTAAATTAAACTTCAAACAATGTGTAGTTTCAGTACCTATCATTGTGATAATGTATAAGGGCCTGATTTCTGGTCCTGAGACAGTCAGTCCAGGGCCAAGTTTGAGACGTGGAACCTGTGTTGGTTAGAGCGACAACAATGTATCAACTTAACAGTGAACCTATCTATTTGGACCGCATCGGTTTTAAAGGATTTTCTAGCATTCTTAACATCCCCCCCCCCCTCCTCACCCCTCATGCCGTATAAATCCTTAAGCCACTTCTACTGGCTATTTCCTCCAGGAAATTCGTTTGTGTTACAGCAGATGCCACATTTTCGGCAGGTATAACAAAATCACCTCCAAATTGATTTTGACCTTTTTTCTTCCTCCTCCTAATCTTATTGACAAAATGCTGAGTTCAATACATTCTTTGTAAGAAATTCTTACAATTTTCCCTAATACAGTATTTTAAAAAATGGGTACAGGCCATCACCTTGTGATACATGTGTTTTTATTTTGAAGGCTGTGAAATTTCTCCCATAAGATTTACTTTACAGAGCGGTATCTGTGTGTGTTCCATGGATTAGGTTTGTCAGTTTAGACCTTATACCAAATCCTCAAATTATTTTATCTGTAGTTTTTCTGTCAAAATATTCAAAAGCCTTCTTGTTATCCACAAACATAATACAATATCCTTTGAATTTAGTAATTGGTGATGAATTAGTGACTTGAGATTAAATATTTGATCTGATCATGACCTTCCCTTCATCTAAAGCAAGCTTGATATTCACATTAATGGCTGTCTAGTGTTGTTTTTTATTCTGCTTGATAAAATTTTGGAAAATACTTAGATGCTACTGACAGTAGAGAGGTTACTATGTAGTTGTTTACATCCTGTTTATTATCTTTCTTATGCAGTGGATGTAACAAGGTAACTTTCCACTCCTCTGGGATATTTTTTTTCTGTTTTTCAGATTTCATCAAAGAGTAAATTTAGCTAATTTGCCTTATTTGGCAAGGACCACATCAAAAGTTAAGCTAAAATACAATCTTCTCCACAATCTTTCTTATTTCTGAGGGTGTTAATTCCTTCTTCAGTTTGTTGTATAGCTTGTGGTAAATCTTCTTCACAATTTTCATTACTAACTGAGGTTTGAAATTCATGAAAAATCTTGAAAGCATTATTTAACCCAATTTGGCCGTTTTTATTTTAGAAACATATTTGCGGTTTGAAACCTCTTCAATTTGTTCTTCACAGTTTGATAAGAAACAGGGGAATTATTTTTGTCTATTTGCAAAAGTTTCTCTTTCTCAAAGGCTTATTTGGTATTTCTGATTAATCTGGTAGTTTTCTTTCTTTGTTGTTTAGATTGATCATGATCTAGAATTTTCTTTCAGCATTTTTGCCTTATTCATCTTTTATCCCTCTCTGGTATGGTTTCTTTGCATATTTCATTCCACCACATTTTACCTTTATTTTTTATTATTTTTGGTGCTGTGAATATCTTTTTGCAAGCTGCCATGCTTAGTCACTTTAATTTCATGTTGATAGCCTTTACCTGATTCCTTAGTTAGTGAGTCTATCTGCATTATGTTTTAGTAACCTTTGTGAGTTTCTTTGTTAGACAGAAGTTTTACTTCAAACTCACCTTTCCTTACTACTTTCAAATTCATAACTTCCATTGTACTTCTTTGTGAAATAGGTACATGACCTAACCGATTTTTTTTCTGACATTTTGTTGCGAGATATCCATGTTTTAGCTTCCCTTGGGAGCTTCCTAAGGTGGGTTGACATCAATTTCAAGAGAGAGCTTTGACACAAAATGATTGACCTCAAATGTGTTGGTTCTTCTGTGAGGTGGGTGATATCCTACTTGATTTATGAATTTCTTTACTTTCTGTTTATTTCATTGCTATCATGATTTTGGCTTCAAGCCCTTAATGAGCACAGAAAAATATGTGGCAGAGCAGTGAACAACATATTCTTCGAGCCACAGAATTGACAATACATTCGTTACACGTGCTGTTTCTCTGAATATGTTAAGAAATCACTGGGCAGTTTGAGGCCAGTTTGGTTTCAACATTGTAGTAGTTACAAGAAAAATATCTCCCTCCATCATTTGGAAAGTGCTCATTTGTCTGAGGTGGTCCATTAGCAGTTCGTCTCCTCCTTAAATTACTTTCAGTTGCATTTGTGGAAATTCTAAAAGGCCTTGAATTTTGGTGGTGCTTCTTCATTTACAGACCTGCATATCAATGTAGTCTGGCAGCCTTGGCAGAATTGCCAAAGCCTAACCCCTCCTCTTGTCCAGGCCAAGTAGGAGTGTCGTAAATATTTCATGAAAATTTTGATATTTAGATAAACATCTCTTAGCCCATACTTCAAAATGTCTAATGGAGAAGCCTTGTCAGTGTTTAGTTCTGTGCTTCCAGGAGTCCTGTTGAGTTTTCAACATTTTATGCACAATATTTTGATGACATATTGTGCAGGCTCTTTCAGGTACTGCAAGTCTGGAGTTACACGAAATTGGTGCTAGGTATTCAATCTCTCAAGGAACCATTTATTGTATGTCATGCACCAGTGTATATAACAGAGTTTGATTGCTGGTACCCACTGTGCAATTTCACGCTTTTTTGTTGGTTGGGGCACTCACTGATATTCTGTAACACGCAAATACTGTGTGTTTTTCAGCAGCTCCTATCTCATACCCTTGTAATAGATCTAGATGCAGACACATCCCACACATCCTCCCCCCACCACCTCCACCTACTGAAGTCCAGCCAGAAACATTACCTATCCCTTCAGTGGTGGGCAACCTGTGAAACACGTCATGTGATCTAAATGCTAGGCCGCAGCCAACCACTGTACTGCATACTAGGAGGGCAGGACAAACAAGCAGTTACTGTCTGCATAAATGGCACACCACCAAACCCAATGCACTGCTACCAGTGTCATCATTATGACCACAGTCAAATGTCATGGCGACGCCCAGCCAACTGTGTAACCTGGCTACCTTGCCCTCTCGGCTGCACAAGTTGCAATGGTGATCATGCCACCTCCTTCCAAGATTGTCTCGTGTATCTCAATGACTGGGTGTCCAGGAGATCTGGGTCAAGGAAAAAGATGCCTTACCAGATCACTCGCAAATTGTTGGCTAGTCAGTGACCCTGTGTTCTACCATCAGGCAGTTACAGTACCATTGCTGCTACATCTCACTCCATGAAGGATGTGGACATCCAGATGTGTGATGTGAAATACAGCACTGTGGTTGTTAAATCACCCAGTGTCATAGCAGCTGTGTCGTCGTCGTCGTCGTCGTCGTCGTCGTCGTCCTCCTCCTCCTCCTCCTCCTCCTCCTCCTCCTCCTCCTCCTCCTCTCCAGCTGTGCAAGAAGCCTCAAACTTTAGTCTCATGGGACAAAGTCACCTGCTACACAACTGAAAGCCCAGGAGGGATGGAATTCATACTCCCACAAAGACTTTCTATGTCCCTTCAGCCAACAAACATTTCAGTCTTCCTATGCCAACCAGAAAGGATCCAAGAAATCAAACAAAGGCAAACAATGTGCTTCTGTATCAGCTCACAGTTCCTCCTCGATGGTGTGGCCACATGATACCCTTTGCTGACTGACCACCTTGTAGCTGGTATGCATCTCCAGGTGTTTTTCTGCTCTGGACCTCAAGGACAGACAGAATGAGAATGCCAACACCTCTGTAGATCTTACAGAGGCTGATTCTCCAGCCCTTCTGCCCTGTAGCAGTGAGTCTTCAAAAGCTGCCACTCAATAGTCATTGAGGTGTCACCCCCTGCATTTTTCCCTTCTCCCCTCTCCTAATCATGACAATCCACCAATGGAATGTTTGCTGCCTTTGAACCTACAAATAGGATTTATGGCTGCTCTTGTAATCACAGCCTCTGCTTGTTCTCTGCCTCCAGGAAACAAAATTGAATCCTCATGACCTGCTTTGAGCTCTCGCGTGTATTTCCAGTCGACTGTGACATCCCCCCAACCTCACACCATCATCCAAGGACCGATTCAATGTAATTGGGTGGAGTGATGCTACTCATCAAGGATGATGTTCATAGTCTTCTTGGCAACCCGGCTTCAAGCTATTCCAGTCCGCATTTTACTTCCTATCCTTAACTTTTCCATATGTAAACAGTACATACCTCAGTCATTCTGTGTCACTGGACAGTCTTCTTCATGCTTACTGCCCAACTCCCTCACCCCTTTTGGCTGCTCGTTGACTGTAATGCACACCATTTCCTTTGGGACTCTCCCAGAACCTGTTGGAGAGGTGCCTCTTGGCTGACCTTCTCAGTCACCATAACCTCATTTGCTTTATTGTTGGAGTACCCACCTGCCTTTCACACTCCATGCACTCCTACCCCCATCTGGACCTCTCGTGCACTGCCCAATTTACCCATCATCTCATCATTGTGTTTGTTATGCACTCAAGCGACCATTTCCCATTAGCTATCCGTTTTCTGACTCCTACCCCACCTACGTGCCCACCCAAATGGCAGTTTTCTAAGGATGTCTAGAGATTTGCTGTTCCCTGGCACCCTTCAGGAAACATTGTTTCCCCAGTTGTGATGCCCAAGTAGAAAATCTTAAAAATTCTATCATTACCACCACACAATGTTCCATTCTCGCACTTCATCTTTACCGTGCTGTGTCCCAGACCCTTGTTTGACTGAGCCATGTTGTGACTCAACTCATATGCAGAGATGTGCTCTACATGTTTTTAAAATTCTATGAAAGCAAACTGCAGACATTGCAAACTGTTCCTTCAACAGTGTCATTACACCCTTCAGGATAGCAAGAGATTGGCTGGATTAAATTAACTAGTTCTTTTAACTGTTCCACTCCCTCTTCTGTTGTGTGGGCTAACCTCAGGTGGCTCTCTGGGACCAAGAATCATTTTCAAACTTCTGCCCTGGTAGCAGCAGATACAGTCATAATGGACCCTATCACTATCTCTATAGTCTGTAATTTTATAATGGTCTGTTATTCATTTCCCCTTCCATGATGGGATGGTTCCTCTCAAATGGCACGGCAGACTTACTTCCCCATCCTTCCCTAATCCGATGAGACCGATGACCTTGCTTGTCTGGTCTCCTTCCCCAAACAACCCAACCCTTCCATGCTGCTTTAGACTACTCCACCAGGTCATAGTTGAGGGGTGTTCATTCCAGCAAACCATGCTGTACTTCTATTTCAGTCACTGGCATTATCCTTACACCAGCCTTCATGAATCTAGCAACTGTAGTCTACATTCCCACCATGTTGACTTGTGTTTTGTGGGCACCTTTGTCCTGCACTGTGACAGTTGCTGTATGTGGCAGCTGGAAGCTCTAGTGAATTCAGACAGTTAGGCTCAATTGAAATAGAAATATTTTGTGATTCTTCATTTGTATTATTATGCAGTTTCCGTCAATTGCACTAAAATAAAATTTCACATGTATCTACTTGTCACTGCACCTGATTCGTAATCTGTCATTATATAATTTACCAACTTACTAACACTGAGATGAGCATGTGCAGTGAGATAACATACCACTGACACACTTGAAGGTGTTTGATTTATGCTTAAATTCAGTTCATGTAAAGTTACTCAGCTTTTTAATTTTTTTTTTGCAGGAGCAGGAAGAGGTACACCCAGAGGAGGTACTGGCAGGTGAGATTTTTGCTTTATTCAGTAGCTTAATTACATACTAAAGTTATCACTTTAATATTTTCTTATGTGGTATTTTTTTCCATATTTTTCTTGCTAAACTATTTCAGTGAAACAGTTGTTCAAAATTTTATACTTGAATTTGACACTGGATGTTAATTACATGGTACATAATTCATACTGAAAATTGGCAGTGCCTTTGTAACTACAAAAGATTGGTCACAAATGTGCAGTTGTGTTTAAAATGTATGCGGTGGTTGATTGTGAGGGAAATGTGATGAAAGAGAAAGAAGACAAATTTCTAAGTACCAAATTGACATTTAAAAATAAGTCATTGTAAAGGTGAGCTAACATTACAAATTGGCACACTACAATAAGTAGTAATGTTAAGATCACAGTCCCCTTATTCTGTAGTCATGGCTCATATTAAAATAATGACCTTGAGATAAATATATTTATGTATAAAACAATCACTCAGCATAGTTGAGCTTCTTAGAGAGAAAAATTGCCAATGTTATTGGGGACTGGATCAAGTTAACCACATTCATGTCCAGTGATTTGAAACCTCATCATGATGTCTCGAAATGAAGAATATTGTCCCTGTAATCCTTCTTCTCTCCCAAAGCAGTATTTTGCAACCTCACTGACGTGACGTGTGAAGTAGCCTGGGTGCCTCAGTTATCCCTCACCTGCCAAGAGGGTTATTGACTACACATTGACAATATGCTACCGAGTACAAAATGCCTGACTTGGTCGTAGCTTCACAACCTGTGTACTGCATTCTCGATACCCATCTCCAATTCTGTCACCCCATCCACTCCCATATCAGCTTCCCTAACTTAAACATATGGGAGTTCCCCTTAACTCATCCTTAAGTTCCACAATACTCATTCCCTCAGTACTCATTACCCGTATGCTGCCCTTCCCCAAGCATAGCTCCGTCCATATCCCCGTATCTGTCCCTGTGCCTCCTATATTACACCCTGTGCCACCCGATCCCCTCACTGACATTCTCACTCAATCTGTCCATCACAACTCCTCACACAGTTGTCCTGCAGGTTTAAGAAAATCTATCTGATTGAGAAAGGGACAGAGTGTGGCAAATGTTATTCAAGGCTTAGCCTTTCACTGCTTATTTCCATAGTAACCCTTTCATGAGAAACAGAACATCTTAGGCTGGTGCATAAGACTGTAATGTTTTCTGTAAGTTCAAAAAACACACACTATACATAATGGAGACTTAAGTCATCATAAATAATATAATCTGCTCCACTAATCACTGCAGTCTGCCAATGTTGGGGTAACTTCCTGAATCCACAACAGTAGAAATCACGTGGTTTTGTAGCATTGCTGCCTTGTTTAGACTAAAGCATTCCATTCTATTCCTTCCCTTAAATGAGCACAAAGCACATTTTCTAGTCATCAGTAACGGTGCAGGATAGGAATGATCAGTGGTGTTCACACACTAATCGATGACAAGCAAGTGGATGATGCACATAAGGCCAACCAGTAATTTTTCTGATTTGGCTTGTGGTTCTCATATTCTTCATTGTTGAACCTTCTCCATTGCATTCAAATGCTCCACAATGAGGGAATGAGCATGAGGGACACAATCGCGGGGGTGGGGGATGTTTTAAAACCAATTTCCATCAATTGATTTAAGAGTGTGCTTTTATTTTGCACAATAATGCCATTGGCTTCATAGCCATTCTTGAATGCCTGTTGAAATGTTAATATGTGTGTCATGCTGTGTTGTTCTGTTATTGAAGGGAAAAAAAACATGTTTCTAACTTTATAGACCCATTTGTAGTTTTCAACTGTGCAAAATATCAGCCACATCACATATCTTTCACACATACTCACATCCTGCAATAGAACACACCTTACAATTCCAAAAATATATTTTTTCGGTAACTCACAGACTAGTCAAACAATCTTAATATTTCAACATGATCTTCAGAATGGGTATAAAGCTGAAATCATGACTGTGTAAACAAATGAACAAGTAATATTCAAATCATGGAAATTTCTTTAAAAAGAAAGGTAAATGAGATACTGGTAGTCAGTGAGACAGTGTTAGTAAAAGAGGAGGAGAGATTTGTGAAGATAGAATCAGTGGGAGGAAAAGAGACAGGAGCCTGTGTAGACAAAAAGGAAGACTTAGGGACACCATAAATCAGCTTCTTGGTATACATGAACACATAGGTGTGGGAGAGAGAAAATTTTGGTCTGAAGTCTTACACTCTAGTGTATAAGGAAAAACAACTTGGATGCCCCAGAATTATTTTTGAGCTGTTAAGGAGTTGTGGAGTCAGTGAGCTTATCAAAGAGAGACAAAAACAGACAGTGTAATTGAGAGAGGTGACATTGTCAGTGGGATATACTGTAAATCAGTGGGAGAAAAATGAGACAGTGGGGAACAGCCATATACATAGACAGTGACAGTGACAGTGAGGGGGAGGTGCTGAGTATGAAGGCTTCACTAGAGGGAGAGACCAGATGGATGAATTTAGGTAATTGTGTGTTAAAACAGTGGGAATATGTTCACATTGCAAAAACGTTTGGTGAGGAAGGCAAAATGTAGACTGGGGCAGCTGGTTCCTCACTCTACTGTCAGTATTTTAAAGAGGAACATGTTCATCTTTCATGTGCTCCAACAGGGGCATTTTACCAGTTGTTTGCCCTATGGTACTATGTGTTGCATGAGATACTGCTGGTGGAACTAGAGTTTGTTTGTTTGTTGTTGGTGATGTAGTAGGTTGAATGAGAGAATGTGGTAGTTTAAAAAAGCGTATTGTCGAGCCACTATTGACTGCACTACCTTCGGTTGCATGTTGCATGGAAAGCTAACCTGTATTGTGGAACATGTGGACACTGAAGTGCTTAATCTTCTCATTGAGTAGAGGACAGGGATGTAATAAACATTACTTATCAATAATACAGTGCCTGCTAATGCTTCATTTTCTGTACAAAAGGTAATGTTCATCACTCTGATTTTAGATGTTTTTGCTTCATCTGTGTTTCTTCCCACAGAAACAAAGCATCAGGTAAATTAGTATCTTGTGTAAAATTTGCTTATTTCATTTCAGGCATAAAAATACATAAGTGTTTGTCTATGAGAGTGTGGAAAGACAAAAATCCAGGATGGAATGTAACAGTATTATGGGAAGGGAGGTCACTACTCACCATATAGCAGAGATGCTGAGTTGCAGATAGGCACAACAAAAAGACTGCCATTAAGACCTTCATCAACAATAGTCACTGCGTTGTGTCTATCTGTGACTCAGCATCTCCGCTACATGGTGAGTAGCAACTTTCCTTTTCATAGTATGGAAGGACAGGCATCCTAATTACAGAACTGACACTGAAAGCTAAATTTGCTGCCTCCAATAGGTATTGTTTTTTTTTTTTTTTTTTTTTTTTTTTTTTTCAAAGCACATTTTCTGAATCCATGCTACTGGTACCAACACACATTTTCAGTCAGTATTAGATTTTGCTATTACCTACAGATTTGAATAACATTTAAAAATGTATTGGCCAATTCCACTGTAATTAATTATGATAATTTCACAGAAAGAAAACATAAGCATGCCCATGTGATGAGCCCTTGCTAAGTTCACACTCTTGTCAAACAGTCTAATTTAATTGTATAGATAAAAACATCTAATCACCCATCACATTCTTTCGTGTGTGTGTGTGTGTGTGTGTGTGTGTGTGTGTGTGTGTGTGTGTGTGTGTGTGTGTGTGTGTGTGTTTCTGCTGCTGCTAGGCAAGTAGATTTTTTAATCTATAAAATAAATAAATTATAAAGAAGAAATAGCTCATTTAAAATTAAACACAAAATAGAATTAGACGCAACTGAGGTGAATGACTCATAAAACTGAAGAACTGAATTGAAACAAAGAATATTATGAAACAAAGTCGCTACTCACTATATAGTAGAGTTGAAATGAAGGATGTCGTGTTGGGCAGCATGCTTAGCAGCAGGGTATCAACTTGTTTCTTGCCACAGTTTGTAGGTGGCCATTTATGTGGACAGACAGTTTGTTTGTTGTCATGCCCACATATAATGCAGCACAATGGCTGCATCGTAGCTTATATAGCACAAGACTGGTTTCACAGGTAGCGCTGCCTTCAATGGGATAAGTGATCTTTGTGACCAGGCTGGCGTAGGTGGTGGTGGTGGTGGTGGTGGTGGTGGTGGTGGTATGTATGGGACAGGTCTTGCATCCAGGTCTATTACAGGGATATGAGTGATTAAGTATGGGTTAAAAGTTCTTCCTAAACACCCAGAATCGCAAAACCCCTCCCCTCATTCAGATTCATTGAAGACATCTTTGTGATCTGAATCGAGAGTGAGGACACCCTATACGCATTCCCTCCAGAACCTCAACAGCTTCTCCTCCTTTGCTTCGCCAGGACCTTCTCAAGCCAACAAGCCACCTTCGTAGGTGTTGATGTACACTTCAAAGATGGCTACATCACTGTTTGTGCCTATATCAAACCTACTAACTACAAGTAATACCTCCATTTTGACAACTACCACCCAGTCCATACCAAGAAGTCCCTCCCATACAGCCTATCCACCCATGGTTGTCACATCTGCAGTGATGAGGGGCCCTCCTCGAAATATACCAGGGGACTCAATGAAGTGTTCAGACAATAATTATCCTCCAAGCCTTGTACAAAAACAAATCTTCAGTGCCTTATCTTTGCAGTTTCCCATGACCCCCAAAGTCGCATAATCTGGCCACAGAGGATTATTCCCCTCGTAACTCAGTACCACCCAGGACTGGAACAACTGAATTACATCCTCTGCCAGGGTTCTTACAAACTGTCATTGTGCTCTGAAATCAGAAATGTCCTGCCTACTATCCTTCACACCCGTCCCACAGTGGTATTCCTCTGTCCACCAAACCTACACAATATACTCGTCCAAACCAGCACAATCACTGCTCACAAACCCATACTTCACGGCTCATATCACTGTAATAGAAGTAAATGCAAGACCTGTCCCATACATCCTTCCACCACCATCCACTCCAGTCTGGTCACAAACATCTTACATCCCACCAAAGGCAGGGATATGTGGGAAACCAGTCATGTGATATACAAGCTGAGTTGCAACCAATTTGCTGATTTCAGCATGGGAATGACAAGCAACAAACTGTCTGCATGAATGACCAGTGATAAACTGTGGCCAGAAACTCTCCCTGCAGTATATCCTTTGCTCCTGTAACCCTCCTTGCTACAACCTTGATTAGTCAAATTTCTCACCCATTCAGACTCTTCCCTGTCTCCATTCCAGTGCTACATAGCCCTCATATCACCAACACAAGAAGACTTCTTAACTACTTTTGTAGAAATAACTTCCAGGATTTTGCTTTTTTGTGGGTGGCAAAGTCAGTGAAGATATTATTTATATTTATTACATTATTTGCTAGGTATATACTATTAGACATATTTTCACTGATAACTTATTCTTGAAGAGAAGTGATGTCTTTGTCTTGTAACTAGTGTGTTCAGAAAAATTAGTGTTTTTATCACTCCTTTTATATTCAAAGCTACGTTTTTACATTTATAATAGCTACCACAGCTAAGGCTAAGTATCTATGGCTGGATGACATGTCTGGTATTGCAGTAATAGAGCTTACAAAACAACTTTGCTAATTAATGCATGTATCTATTAATCCTGACTCTGTCAAAATCCTGACTGTAGTTGGAGATTAGCCATCACAAATGTACAGATACTGTTTTTTGATGTACTATTTTCCTTGCTTCTCATGAGATAATGTACTGGAGACAATTGTATTGTTTTCTTTATTTTGTCTTGGCTGTCTTAGTAGTTTCTTGGCATAATTAAGTGTTTACAATTATTTGTGGACCTGTGTTTTGAATACTGGGGGAGAGGGGGATTTATGAAGAATAGAGTCAGCAAGAATAAGGTTTCTATGCTTTACTTTATGACACATGAGAGCTGATTACCTCTGAAATGAAGAGGCTAGGAGTAAATAGTGTAGTAGAAACAACTGAAACACTTAGGAGAAATGTGCACACACATTTGGAGAGAATTTCTAATAAGTATCCGAAGATAATGTACGTACAGTATCACTGTCCGTTTGCTCTTAATATATTTCCCATTAAGACTTTAACTACAGTCTGTTCACAGACCAATGTGTTTGTCTTCCTGCCTCACCTCTCTACAGGGAGTCCAGTAGGGAGCTGCATTGCCCCATCTGCCACCCACTCTCATGGCCATTCATCCCACGTATTGTGGATGATCCATGCACAAGGTGAGAAATGTGCTCAGGTTGTCATGAACATTAGAACTTCATTGCAACACAGAAGACACATTATAATGTTGGGCATGTTAAATGGCTTCCTAGTGGAAAAAAACATAACAATAGTCCTGTTACGCTGTAAGGTTGTCACTAATATGAGCTAAGCTGAGCACTGCATGCTGCACTGGCGATTTCCTATATTCCAATGTTGTTGTGCTCAGAGGAATAGTTGTGAACATTATAGCAAGGCAAGGTAAAGAATGCCCTGATCCACTGAAAGATGTTTGACAATATGAGAACTATTCTTGAAGCTCCAGTTCAGCACTCTGTTTGTAACAACTGAGAGGTGCTGCTGTAGGTATCTAAAGAGTAGGTTGCACTAATGATGCCAATATTGTGAGCTGCATTCTTACTAATATAGACATGGCACTCGGAAGTAGATAGTGGATGTCAAGTCTGGGACTTGGGTTGGCTGGTGAGCCATTGTGCAGTGGTCTATGAAGGCTGTGAAGAGCACAGGAATACTGGAAAATTGTCCAGTGTCATGTGGTCCCTATACAGAAACTATGCAATGGCTGTCATGGGAAAGATGATCTGCTCTGACTTTGTTTCAGGTTTATTAACATGCCAGCAACAGGCAGCACTCTGTTGAATGTCTCAAGACAGCATTGTAAGGTACCAGTCAAATGGTACACTTCCACCTCATTCCTATGATGTCTTCTACTCCATCCTGTTCCCATACTCATCAAATTTCTTCCTGCCTCACCTTTATGGAGATTGCACCTGAGAAATAACCCACATAATCTGCCACACCGTCTCCTGGCTATGTGTATCCATCTGTAAGTAAAGAGAGGAGGATTACATTGTATGTGTTTGATGAGCAATTTTACTGCATGAACAGCAAAAATGTGGTAAGTGATAACATTTTTGCTACTACCTTGTGTGGGGAATCCCTGATAAAAGTTAATGATAATCTGAAATACTTGGTGAAGATTTCTGCAAGTCACAAAGTGCTCTCATTGTCAAATACTGGATGAATAGAATGTCAGCATATGCTTGCAGTGAGTGAGGCTGCATATACAGTCATACACACAGTTCCCAATTGTTAAATTAACCCTGTAACATAAAATTGTATGTTTTAATAAGCAGATTACTACAGGATTTTACATCATAAAATTTCGTCAATAATTATTTGAAATGTTGACAATAAAAGTTTATTTGCCCCTGGCAGTATTCAGATAGCCAGCTTGCAACTGGAATAAAGTTCCGGCTTTGTGGAACTCGGTTAGTAATGTTCAATGTTGTACATAATTCAGTAGATTAGATGCTCAGTTATTCACTGATCACTAGGCACTCTAATAGATTGAAATAATTGATTCTGTTCTTTATAATGTCATGTTGAATCAGTCTTCATTTATCAACTGTTTGTTTGACTTTTGCAGATTAAATATTTTTTATATTAACACAAAATTTCCTTTTTTGTCAATCAGGCCCTGTTGTTGGGGAAGCCCCGCGTCCTATTGCTCAGGTGAGTGAAAGTAGAGGCAGCACCACTGAGACTGACAGAGAGATGGTGAGTTTCACCAGCAGCAAAAGAAGTTTGGCTTTGTGGCATGTAATGAACCCCCCCCCCCCCCTCCCCCGTTTCCTGGCCTCCTTCCAGGGTGCTAACAAATTTCATCAGCCCATGGTTTTTAGCCCTTCTGTGGGCTGCCCTGCACACCCGATTTTAATTAATCAACACCTCTCTACATATCATATTCATCTTCACTTCATACTTATTATTTTTTGCACTCCAATCTTTCCTGACACCATAACCTTCGCAACTCCATTTGCACTTGCACTGGTAACTCAAGTGTTATTTCAAGTCTATTATTACAATGTAATTACCTACTGAACAGTCACAAAAATTTATCAAAGAATACTTGCATACTGGCTAATGACAGTAATGGAACTTGTCACAGTGCAACAGATCTATGGCACGGCACTTCACTGAGCAAGAATGAGATAGCATGGAATGAACCACTCAAATCAGCAGGTACATTGAAGCCTGATGAAGGAACTATCATTGTCACACTCTGCAGAAACTGTTCATATATTTGCAGCAGATTTCATGCAAGAGAAAAAATTCTGAAAGTGAATAAAAGTTCAAACCCACTATTTGAACTGGAATATGATTTTCTGGCAGCAACCATCATTCATTGGTACTACAGACATTGAGAAATATGTAACATTACCCAAGAGATCGGTTACACCACAGTTGATATTCAGTAAACATGATAATTACCACCTACAGTTGTCTAAAATATTTAGTTAATGCAATTACATGTCAATTACCTTTTTAAACCGATAATGGAGTCACTCTTCTTGCTATTATCATTGCCAGATGAACTTGAAAAAAATCTTATTAGAATATTATCCAAACCATTAAATAGATTTTTCGTGCACTTCATAGAGAGGTCTTCTTGTCTTAGGGTATCATATGTTTAACTTGTGTCGCTTAGTAATTCAATAAACCTAACGTCATCTTTGATAGCTCATATATCACAGGTTGTGCTGTGAGAAGTAAGACATTTAATAAACATACATTTGTCAAAAATTCAGAGCAGGCTGAGAGCTAGAGCATAGAGAGCTATCACACTCAACTAGGAATGAGCAGCCAAATTCCCCAAGTGGAGTTAGCTAATGACTATGCACCAGGGTAAATGTCGACAGTTTACACTGGTAACTAACAGGTTTTTAACTTAATGTATTTAGAATTGGTAATAAGAATGCAGCGTTTAAGCGAGTAGTTACTTATAATGAGCAGGAACCTCCGGCTCGATAAATGTACCTTATCCTCCCGAGCTCAATAAATTCACCGAATAGAACAGACTACTGGTTCCTGCCCAAATTGTGGCACTCTGCCATGGAGCATGTCAAATGAGCAACTACGCTTCACTCGAGTGACTGGTAGGGGCAACAGACTGCCAGTCAACTCAGACGCCGTGCGACGACAGAGGTGCCACCATGGCAAAAGCAAACATGACTCTGCTCTGGGCACAGGGAACAAGAACACATCATTACCTGCCAAGCTACCCTGCCAACACACACCAATGGGAACAGAATTCTGCACAAATAAAGCTTCACACAAGAAGGGGCAGGAAGTAGAAAATGTGATCAAAAGGCACAAGTGACTAGCAATGTAATTGACACTGTTTAAAATTTCTGTTATTCAGAATTGAAAATATCAGCACCTGCTGATTAAATAACTCAAGTGTACCCATGTACCAAGATCACTTTGCCTCTGACATAGATCACGTTACAATTGATTCTCTTCCTGAGACTTTAACAGGGAATACTCTTACACTTGCATGACATATTACCTGGAACACAAATTGCAATTAATAACCCTGACTGATGATCATGCACTCAGTCACTCATAGGTGCATTAATATAACAGATGCAATTTTAGATAACACAGACATGACCTCACTCAAATATAAAAGAACAACACTTTACTCCACTCAGTTGTGAAGAACCCATGCATTGCAGGATTCGAGCCAGGGTATTATTGCATTCTACCCACTTGGGCGATCATTGAGGAGACACAAAATTTAAGCTTGTAGAGTAAGACAGTAACTTGCCAATCAGGTTGTACGCAATGTCCGTATGTCTTCATGCAGCTCACAGCTATCTGGCCTTATGTGAGCCAGCCGAGCTTGCCCTGACTGATTCAACCTTCAGCGGCATCTCAGGACCTGCACCGGACAGTGGGAGTCTGCCAAAAGCAACAACTTGCGAGCCACATGCCCACAGGCCAATTGTTCTCCACGACCAACCAAACCCACACACACGTGCAAGTGTTGCTATGACTCAGACATGATTTAATCCTTCTGTCTTCCACAGTTTGTTCAAGAAAGTCGGTGTCAGTTTTCACAAAGCGTAATATGAATGGCCACCTTTAAAACATATTGTGCTCTACCATTTGATTCTCCTTCACATACATAATCCAACACAGTTCTGTCTCTTAAAGCACTGGATGATCAGTTCATATTGAGATAGTCCTTGCCTTCCGAATGTACAGAGAAACTTTTTCTCCCAGAAACTTGTCGATCTTGCCAGGTGACCATAATTCTAGATCGATAAGTTTTATACGTGTCAAATCCAACACACTGTTTAATTTTGCTGAAGGTAACTGACATCTTTTCTTGATCCCAGACAGAAGGTGAAATGAAGAAGTTTATGCAGAAGTCAACTTGAACAGAGACGTGCTGCTTCGTTTCTGATATGATTCCACCAGTTCCTTGAATGTATACTCTACTGTGCCATCCGTGAAGTCAGAGCCACTTCTATCTATCAACCATGTTGTCACTGTTGTAAGCAGCACTTGTTTGTCTCGGATGATTATAAGTGAGCAGTAATGCAATGTACTTGATGGATGTATACCATTTTTTGTGTTTCATGTCACTAGGACAATCCTTCCTTGTTCCATCTTGTGTGTTTTATTTCTGTGTGTAGCAATGTGTGGTGCCCTTTTTGACAAGTATGATGGCATACATAAGTGCAACTAGAAGCCATACAATCACCCTTTGGACAATTGTTGAACAATTTGTTTGGCATCACTATAGGTTTGTGTTCACTACACGTGGCTTGCCTGAATTTTCTGCACTTCAGCAAAGCTTGAGTAAAGTGACGCATGACATACGCAACACTAGCAGCGAATAGATTCATCTCAAACGCCCTAAGTGCTTGACATTGCATGTGGTCTGCTGTTTGTTCCCACATGTGCTGTGTCGTGGTAGTACTGTAGCCTTGATAATTTCAGATTTGCATTTATTTTTGAGAAAAGCACATCTCCATTCTAATGTCAGAAAGCTGTTGAAACTGATTCAGGTTTTAAATTCTGTTACAGACTGGTCAACTTTTTCTATAAAGAGCAGTGATGTAATTACATCTTGAAAGGATACATTTAGTTGTAATGCCATCAGCACATGAATATTGCTTGAAGTAGTGCATGAAGTTCACTTGCACCTTCCCCAGTCGCTGACAGAAACGTTAGCAGCTTCTTCAGATGTGTTGATGCAATCAGTCTAGGGTTATTGTATGTGTTGCAAACTGTATCAAATGGTTATTTAGCAGTGTCCTGTAATTCATAATTATTTACCACAAGACTCAAAAATGTCACTAAAATGCCTGAACTACTTTACATTCTGATTCCTCCAAGGTGGACAATACCCCCCCCCCCCCCCTCCCCCTTCCCATGGGGGTTACGGTTCGTTCATGTTAGTTCACGCGTGGTGCACATGTGGATCTGAGCTAATGCAGCCAATTCTTCCTTACTGTCCGCATTTGTCACCCTGCCCTCCCTCCCTATCCTTGCTCACTCCCAGTTGCCCCTCCTTCACCTTTCTTCGTGCTCTGATTCATCTCGACATGGCTATCCACCTGGTTTCCTTTATTGTTTACAATTTGCTTCCCTCTGCCTGTTCATTCATCTTTTTTGGTTTTTAGGTCCCCAATTGAGTTTTACCCCCACTTCAAAATTTCCTGTTTTCGTTTAGTGTGAGCCGTTTGGGGAACAACTCGCTCCCTGGCATCTGCAGTGTGGATTCCTCTTGCCTTCCCCCTGTTGCCCCCTTCAACCCAGGTAGGTCACCAGCACACACAGCCAGTCTGTGTGAGGGGTCTGTTAAGTACCCATCTGGCTGAGCTCCCTGACAACACTGGAATCTCACTCCTGATTACTGAACTGTTCACTCCCCATGTATGCCATGGAGTGGTTGCTTGTCTTCTTGGAGCATCAGAACTCCCACCTATAGCCACCATGCTAGGTGGCCCTTGGTTTGGGTGGGTGGCACCCTTCGGGAGAGCCCATGGTCAGAATGGCTGGTATTTGGGGGATGCTTGATGCATGAAGCGTATGGAGCTGCAAAAATCTGGCCGATCTCAAATGGCTGCTTCTTTGAATGGTGAACAATCATTGAATGGTGCTTCATGTTACCCAGCAACCTCTGCTTCCCTGGCTACACCATGGGAGGATGGCCAGGCTAGCCATCTTTGGATGATACACTTCCCCCATTACCTCATCTGTACGAGGACAGAGGGGGACACATTCATTGCCACAATGTCATTGTTTTTGTGGAAAATATTGAGGAAAACTTTCTTGATCAGAGCATCTTCTGCCGTCCAATCGGCAGCTCTTTGCACCTGTGATCATATTGGCAATGTCCCAGTGTCTTTTATCCCTCAACAATCTCTGAATATGGTGTAGAGAGTGATTTTTCATTGGGATCTCACCCTGCAAAATGATGATGAACTGTGGGCTAATCTGGAGAAGTGTGCGTTAATTTTGTTTGGCATGTGGAGAAGGGCCACAAAGACAACCGCATCCATACTGGTGCCTTCATTCTAGCTTTTCTGGAGGATACCCTCCCAGAGAAAGTCAAGGTTATGTGCTCAAGTTGTGACGTGAAACCATACACCCCACCACCTATGCGGTGCTTCTGGTGGCTGCAATTTGGGCATATGTTTTCCTGGTGTATGGTAGGCCCTCTGTACACTCACTGTGGACACCCATTCCATGAGGGAAGCCCCTGTGTTCTGACACCTGTGTGTGACAAATGTACTGAAAGCCACTCCCCTCACTCGACAAATTTGCCCGGCGTAAAAGAGATGAAGAAGATCCAAGAATACAAGTCATCGAATTGCCTGTCTTATACTGAGGGTTACCAAAAGTATGAGACACTCCATCCAGTGTCACTATCTTCAACTTATCTCTCTTTTACTTCATTTCCTCCTCCTACCTTTCCCATGCCCAGCCCCATCCCCCTATCCGCTCTCCCTCCCCCTACCCCTGCAGTTGCCACAACCTCCTGTCTGGGTCTGCTCACTCTACCCAGCCGAAGAAGTGTACCCCCCTTCTTTGGCACCTGCCAGTGATTGGGCTCCCTGGCAAGGCCCCTTTGCACAGCTCAGCTCAGGCTGGAAGACTCCTACCATCACTCAGACAGTGCGTTTGTTCATCCGAAAGTCACCCGCTCTCTTTCAGTCACCTGTACTCCCTCTGTGCTGTACCCTCCTCCAGCTCTGAAATAGGAGGAGGAGGAGGAGGAGGAGGAGGAGGAGGAGGAGGAGGAGGAGGAGGAGAAAACGAGCAGGAAGAAACATAAATCCTAAGACAAGGTGCCCCCCCCCCCCCCAAACGCTGTCCACAGTAATGCCACCTCCTGCCTTGCCACCTGTGCCTGAGATCTTATCTTATTTATGGATGTCACCTCACCCTTGTAGGTGAAGGCTACTGACCAAGTGACATGGTATCCTCATTTTTTTTTGTGTAATCTGGATTCTGGCCACACAGTCATGTACTGGAATTGCCAAAGATACTATCATCACCTACCAGAAATGCAACCTTCTGTCGGAACTGTACTGGCCCCAGGGAAGCATCTGGTGGGATCTGCACTTTGGTTCACTCCAATGTCGTAGTGACCGGATCCCACTAAGTACCTACCTTGAAGCTATAGTGGTTAGAGTGCAAATGTCTCTGGCAATCACCATTTGCAGTGTCGACCTCCCTCCAGGTACAATAATTCCTTACTTTGCACTGTCTACCTTAATCCAGCAATTCACACCCCGTTTGTCATCCTTGGGACATCAATGGCCACCACCCAGTGTGGGAGAGTGACACTTCAATGGGTAGGGGTCTCCTAATTGACCAGCTTATTACGGACCTGAATTTGTGTCTCCTCAATGAGGGTTCCCCTACCCAATTCAATGCTCTTAATGGCACCTTTACCACTATCAATCTCACGATCACCTCTCCTGCTCTCATTGCTTCCCTACATTTGTCAGCCCATGATGATGTTTGTGACAGTGACCACTTTCCAGTGGTTCTATTGTTCCCCTGCCGCCGCCAGGCAGACAGGCCCCCAAGTTAAGAATTCCGCAGGGCCAATTGCCCTTTGTATACATCTGCTGTGCACCTATACACCTCCCTGACGTATTACATTGATGCGGTCTGCAAGGCATCTCTGCCACTTTCCTCACACTGCTGCCACCCCCCCCCCCCTATCAACATGTCCCCTCATCATTGATGGGTACTTCTGTGGGCCAAGGATGTCACAGTCACTGTCTATAACTGCTTACATGCACTGCAGCATTTTAAGCAACACATTTCAAAGACGAACCTCTCTGCTTTTAAGTGTGTTCATGTGAAGGCTCATTACCTTATTAAGCAGTGTAAAAAGGAATGCTGGGAGCACTATCTGCCCCTCTGGGGACATACACCTCTTCATTGCAGGTTCGGTCCAAGCTCCGTACTGTTCTTGGCTGCCAGCGACAGTCAGTATTCCATAGCCTTAACCTTAACGGTGATTTGTGCACTGATCCATCGGTCCTCGCAGAACACCTTGCTACACACTTCGGGATGGTATTGGCATCATCTTTCTGTCCTCCTACATTTCTCCAGCAGAAATGCAGTGTTGACTATGGGCCCCCCCCACCCCCCACCCGCCAAACCAATCTGTTCATAACACGTAACACTGAGTGAGTGCTATAGTCAAGCAGGCTCTTACCTCTTCATGCGACATGGCAGCTGGCCCATATTCTGTCCGCAACCAGATGGTCTATTATCTTCAACTGCATTAGGTTCAAAGCTTCTTTTCTGTCACAATGATGAAACAGTATAGTTCTCCCTGTCCTTAAGGCCAGGACGAAACCAATGGCCTCGACAGCTACCACCCAATTAACCTGACAAATGTACTACGTAAACGTCTCGAGATGATAGTTAGCTACACATTATGTTGGGTACTAGAATCTCCAGGCCTTTTGTCCCTGTATCTCTGTGGCTTCTAAGTGAGATGATCTCCAACTGACCATTTACTTGGATTGGAAAAAGCCATCTGACATGCTTTTACTCACTGTCAGCACCTTGTCATGGTCTTCTTTTCTCCTACATAAGGCACACAACATGTCTTGGTCCCATCACACTTTAGTTACCAACCATGACTGGGGCTTCCATGTTCCCCTTCAGATTCTTATCCGTGAGTTTTTCTCTCGGCAGCTCTTTCGGGTTCAAGTTGGCACTCCCCTCAGCACCCCTGGAATTCAGGAGAATGGTATCCCACAGGGTTCTGTGGTAAGTGTCACACTCTTCCTCCTTGCAGTCCACGGGCTTGTGACCTATGTTGGGCCTTTGGTTACTCTGGCGTTGTACGTCGATGATGTTTGGATCTGATGCAGCTCCCACTAAGTAGCATCTGGTGAGTGTCTGCTCTAAGATGCCATCCCATGGGCCTCTGCATGTGCCACCTCCTAATTGCTTCCAGGTTTCTCCCTCAAAAATATGGGTAATGCACTTTCATCGCTGATTCACAGTACACCCCAACTCAGAATTTTCTTTAGGTGAACAGCTTCTTGATGTTGTAGCACAGTCCTGTTTCTTGGGCCTTACTTTTGATAACCAGCTGACATGGCTGCCCTTCATTTGCCACCTAAATACTGTATGTATATGGAAGCTTAATGCTCTCCACCTCCTGGCCCTTGCATCTTGGGGTGCAGACTGTGTCACTCTTCTCCATCTTTACTGTGGCCTGGTCTTCTCCAGACTGTTGTGGTGGTCAGGTTTATGGCTCAGCAGCTCCTTCCACTTTGAAACTGCTTGACCCTCTTCACCATTGTGGGGTTCATCTGGCTATTGGTGGCTTTCTCAGTACTCCCATTGATAGTCTCCTCACAGAAGTGGGGATTCCCCCTCTACACATATGACTGAGCCAACTACTACTTTCTTATGCAGCTGTCAATTGCCAATTCCCTGACCATCCGATGTATCCTGCAGTCTTCGCCAATGAGGACTGTCTCCCTCCTGACACCCGTTCTTGTGTGGGATTGCCGGTTGGCATGCGTATCACTTCCTTATGTCGGGATCCCCATCTCCACTCGCTGTAATGTACCTCACATCTTTCCTCCCATTCCCCTCCCACCCATGGATGGTAACTAGACCATGAATTAGGACTGATCTGTCTCAGGGTCCTAAGATCTCAGTCGACCCTTTGGTTCTCCACCGTCTTGTATGTGCCATCCTTGGAGTGTTCTAGGGTGCCACAAACTTTCACACTGATAGTTCTAAGGCAGTAGATAAGGTGGGATACACTTTCATGTCTCCTACTGCCTTAGAACACCATTTTTTGCCAGGATCAATTAGTGTGTTCACAGCAGAGTTTCTGGAAATTCACAGAGCCCTCCTTTTTTATCTCAGGCCTCCCTCCACAGTGTTTTAATCTGTTCAGACCCAACGAGCAGCCTGCTGGCCATCGACCTCGTCCTTTGGTCTCTGCTATACGTACCCTTCTCTTGGCCCAGGAGTGTGCCACCTGTTCAGATGTCTTTCTCTGGGTCCCAAGTCATTTGAGCAACCCAAGGAATGGAGTGGCTGACCGTTTGGCTACAGAAGCAGAGACTTACTGCCATTTCCTTTCATTATTCCAACTGTGGATGTGTGGATCTATGCCAAATCTCTCTTTGCCCAAAATCTGAATGACATCTGGTGTGCTACTGCTCATGGTAATAACTCCCCACAATCAAGTAGTCTGCCCCCTGTGGGTCTGGGGTAAGAATAGGCCCGAGGTATTCCTGCCTGTCGTAAGAGGCGACTGAAAGGAGTTTAAACCGTTTCGGCCTTCCATGTGATGGCCCCCTTGGGGTTTGACCTCCATTTTCCAAATTCTACTGAAGTACGAGCCTTTTGGGGAAGGACGCCTTACGTGGTGTATCACTGGTCCTCAGTGCACTAAGACCTTGGCACTCAGCATTGTAACGGCGTTGTAACCACACCCACTATTCCACAAATCTGTCCTAAACGCCTGATGGGTTGCACAAGTTATGCACATAGTGCGTCCCCATCTGCACCTATGATCATGATGGACTTTCCATGGCACCCAAAATCCAGCTTGGTAGCCAGCCCGTTGTGGTGGGGTCGTCATGTACCCTCTAGGTTGTAGCCCCCTGACAACACAGGGAACGTACTGCCAATACCTGAACTGCACCCTCCCCACATCGGCCAAGGAGTAGATGCCCTTCTCCTTGGGGCATCAGGACTCCCGGCAATGGTCATCCTGCCAGGTGGCCCTTGCTGAGTTTGGGTGGCGCCCGTGGGGCGAGCCCCTGGTTGGAGTGGGTGGTATTGGGGCGGACGTTTCGCAGATGAAACGTCAACATGTATCAGGTCGATCTGCGGCCGAGTCTTTTGAAAAGAAAGGTACTGTCTCTGGTTCTTGTTCTCCTGCCCTTTCCCCCTTGGCCACTCCCTGGGAGGTAGGACAGGCTTGGGGTGATATACTTCCCCTGCTATTTAGTCTGTTCTCGGAACAATGGGGGGACGTTCGCCACATCCAAGCCCATGTTCTTTGTCCAGCACATCGAGGACATCTTCGGGGAAATCGAGGCTCTCAGTAAAATGTGTTCGGGGTCCGTTCTTATAAAGACCACCTCCGCCACACAGTCGGCGGCGCTCCAGGCGTGCGACTGACTAGGGGACATCCCAGTATCCATTGTCCCGCATCTGGCACTGAATAGGACGCAGGGGTTATTTTTCATCAGGACCTCCTGCTGCAATCTGATGAGGAGCTCAGGGCCAACCTGGAGCGCTGAGGCATGCATTTCATCCGGCGAGTCCAGCACAGCCCCGAAGACTGTCGCATCGACACCGGGGCCTTTATCCTCGCCTTTGAGGGGGACGTTCTCCTGGAGAAGGTAAAGGTGATGTGCTACTGGTGCGACGTGTGACCTTAGGTCCCACCTCCTATGCGCTGCTTTCGGTGTTTGCGCTTTAGGCACATGTCGTCACAGTGTGAGGCTGAGCCCCTTTGTGGCGATTGTGGACGTCCTGTTTGTGAGGAACATACTTGCACCCCACCACCTCGGTGCGTCAATTGTCCTGGCATCCACTTGCCTAGATCTTTAGACTGCCCTGCGTATCAGATGGAGAAGAAGATTCAAGAATTAAAAACTTTGGATCGTCTCTCTTATTCTGAGGCCAGGAAGAAGTATGACCGCCTCCATCCCGTGACGTTGACAATATCGTTCGCCTCAGTCATGTCTCCTCCTTCCACAGTATCCTCACCCCTATCCTGTCCCCCCTCCACCTCCTCACCCCATCCGGGGTCTATGCCTCCGCCTCCCAAATCCCTCCCTTCCAAATCCTCCTCCCTCGCGGCTCCTGCCCCTCTGCCCCAGTGGCCACCCTTCCTCCTCGCCCCCCTCCGCCGCCTGAGAAGCGATCCCCTTCTCAGGCGTCCATCAGGGAAACGTTCCGGACCCCTGCTTCCGAGGTCCAGCATTCGAAAATGGACCCCGCGCATGAGGACCTTCTTCGGGTCCAGCCCACCATCCCCGTGCCTCATCGGACTTCCAAGAAGGCCTCCAAGAAGAAGTCTTTATCCCCATCTCCACCCCAGCGCATTTCGTCTGACGCTCCATCCATGAGTCGCTGCTCCCGGCTGTCCTCAGTTTCGCAGGGACGCTCTGCTGCCAGGCGCTCAGCTGGGCACTTGTCGGCGAATGATGCTGCCCCTCCTATGCAACCCGAGACAGCGGCCGCAGCTGGTGACGACTCGATGGAACAGGATCCGCCTCCCGCCGGTTGTAGCGTTGTTCCCTCGAAACCTGGCCCTCCGTGGCCGTCGAGGTGACCAGCTCTTTCCACGTTTCGTTCCCCCTTTTTTCTGACTTGCGATGGCTTTGTTACATTGGAACATAATAGGTATTCGATCTAATTGGGAGGAATTAAAACTGCTCCTCCGCCTGCACTGTCCACTCGTCCTTGGTCTCCAGGAAACCAAGTTGCGCCCAACTGACCGTACTGCTTTTACCCACTATACCTCGGAGCGGTATGACCTCACCCCTGTGGACAGTATTCCAGCTCATGGTGGGGTCATGTTGCTCGTTCGGGACGATGTCTATTACCATCCCACCCCATTGACCACCCCACTCCAAGCAATAGCTGTCCGTATTACTCTTTCTGCCTGTACTTTTTCTGTTTGTACCGTCTACACTCCATTGTCATGCGCAGTTAGTCGGGCTGACATGATGCACCTGATTGTTCAGCTTCCTCCGCCGTTTTTATTGTTTGGCGACTTCAATGCCCATCATCCCCTTTGGGGCTCTCCTACATCCTGTCAGAGAGGCTCCCTCTTGGCGGATGTCTTCAACCATCTCAATCTTGTCTGCCTCAATACTGGCGCCCCGACTTTCCTCTCGGACTCTACTCATACCTACTCCCACTTGGACCTCTCGATCTGTTCTACCACTCTTGCCCGTCGGTTCGAGTGGTATGTCCTTTCTGACACCTATTCGAGTGACCACTTCCCCTGTGTCATTCGTCTCCTGCACCACACCCCATCCCCACGTCCTTTGAGCAGGAACATACCGAAAGCTGACTGGGGACTTTACTCCTCCCTGGCGACCTTTCCGGACCACGATTTTCTCAGTTGTGACAGTCAGGTCGAATACCTCATGGCTGTTATCATCAATGCTGCCGAACGTTCCAATCCTCGTACTACCTCTTCTTCACGTCGCATTTGTAGAGACGCTATCCGTGCTCGACGATGTGCTTTACGCAGCTTTCACCGCCATCCTAAGTTGGCGAATTGTATTGGATACAAACGACTCAGAGCGCAATGCCGTAGAGTCATCAAAGACAGCAAAAAAGCTTGTTGGGCCTCTTTCACCAGCTCCTTTAATAGTTTTACTACCTCTTCTGTCGTCTGGGGTGGCCTGTGCCGGCTGTCGGGCATTAAGGCCCACTCCTAGGTACCTGGCCTGACCTCAGGTAATGAGGTCCTTGTTGATCCTGTGGCTGTCTCCAATGCCTTCGGCCGCTTTTTCGCGGAGGTTTCAAGCTCCGCCCATTACCACCCTGCCTTTCTTCCCAGGAAAGAGGCAGAAGAGGCTCGGCGACCTTCCTTCCACTCGCTGAATCTGGAAACTTATAGTGCCCCCTTTACTATGCGGGAACTCGAACGTGCACTTGCACTGTCCCGTTCCTCTGCTCCGGGGCCAGATGCCATTCACGTTCAGATGCTGGCACACCTTTCTCCGGCAGGCAAAAGCTTCCTTCTTCGTACCTACAATCACGTCTGGACCGAAGGTGAAGTCCCCATGCGTTGGTGTGACGTCGTTGTTGTTCCTATACCCAAACCCGGGAAGGATAAACACCTTCCTTCTAGTTACCGCCCCATTTCTCTTACAAGCTGTGTCTGTAAGGTGATGGAGCGCGTGGTTAACGTTCGGTTAGTTTCGATTCTTGAATCTCGACGGCTACTTACCAATGTTCAATGCGGCTTTTGTTGCCGCCGCTCCGCTGTTGACCACCTTGTGATCTTGTCGACATTCATCATGACCAACTTTTTGCGAAAGTGCCAAACGGTAGTCGTGTTCTTCGATTTGGAGAAGGCTTATGATACCTGTTGGAGAGGAGGTATCCTCCGCACAATGCACAGGTGTGGTCTACGCGGTCGCCTGCCCCTTTTTATTGATTCCTTTTTAACAGATCAAAAGTTTAGTGTATGTGTGGGTTCCGTATTGTCCGATGTCTTCCTCCAGGAGAACGGAGTGCCTCAGGGCTCCATCTTGAGAGTAGCCCTTTTTGCCATAGTGATCAATCCAATTATGGATTGCATTCCACCTAATGTCTCAGGATCTCTCTTTGTCGATGACTTCGCGATCTACTGCAGTACCCAGAGAACATGCCTCCTGGAGCGCTGCCTTCAGCATTGTCTAGACAGCCTATACTCATGGAGTGTGGCAAATGGCTTCCGGTTCTCTGAAGAGAAGACGGTGTGCATCAACTTTTGGTGATATAAAGCATTCCTTCCACCATCCTTACATCTCGGTCCCGTTGTTCTCCCTTTCATGGAAACAACTAAGTTTCTAGGGCTCACATTGGACAGGAACCTTTGTTGGTCTCCACACGTCTCTTATTTGGCTGCCCATTGTACACATTCCCTTAATGTCCTCGGAGTACTTAGTGGTTCATCTTGGGGAGCAGGATCGCACTGTCCTGCTTTGCTTGTATCGGTCCATAGTCCGATCAAAGCTGGATTATGGGAGCCTCGTCTGCTCGTCTGCTCGGCCATCCCTCTCACACCGTCTCAACTTCATCCACCATTGGGGGTTACGTCTTGCGACTGGAGCATTCTACACTAGTTCCGTCAAGAGTCTTTATGCTGAAGCTGCCGAATTACCATTGACCTACCGGTGCGACGTACTGCTATGTCAGTATGCCTGCCGGCTGTTGTCAATGCCCAACCACCCTCATATCAGTCCTCCTCCGCCGATTCTCTCGACCGTCAGTATGGGTTGTATGTGTCTGCCCTGCTGCCAACTGAAGTCCGCTTTCGTCGCCTGCTTCGACAACTGGATTTTGCCCTCCCTACCACCTTCAGAGAGGGTGAGAGCCCGACACCACCTTGGCTGCAGGCTCTGGTTCATATTTATCGCGACCTCAGCTTGCTCCCGAAGGAGGGTACTCCGGCTGTAGTGTATTGGTCACGGTTTGTCGAACTTTGTGCGCGAATTGCCAGTCACACCTTTATTTACACTGATGGCTCCAAAACTGACGATGGTGTCAGCTGTGCCTTTGTCGATGGGGCCGTCACCTTTAAATACCGGCTCCTGGAACGGTGTTCCAGCTTTACGGCCGAGCTTTTTGCTCTCCATCAGGCCGTTCAGTATGCCCGCCGCCACCGCCATTCTTTGTATGTACTCTGCTCTGATTCACTCAGTGTTCTTCAGAGCCTTGGAGCTCCATATCTGGTCCATCCCTTGGTGCAACGGAACCAGCAGTCCCTCCATTCTTTTGCTGATGATGGCTCTCCTGTCAGCTTTCTGTGGGTTCCCGGCCATGTAGGAGTGCCTGGGAATGAGGCCGCTGATGCAGCAGCCAAGGCTGCAGTCCTCCTGCCTCGGCCAGCCTCCCATTGTGTCCCACCATCTGACGTTAGTGGGGTTGTTTGTAAGAGGCTTGTGTCGTTGTGGTGGGATACTTGGTTATCACTTCAAGGGAACAAGCTCCGGGCAGTAAAACCGTTCCCAACTGCATGGACAACCTCCTCCCGACCATCTCGGCAAGAATAGGTCCTTCTGACCAGGTTGCCGATTGGGCATCGCCGGTTTAACCACCGCTACCTGCTCTCCGGTGACCCAGCCCTGCAGTGCCCTTGTGGTCAAACATTAACAGTGCGCCATGTTTTATTGTCATGTCCCCGTTTTAGTCAATCTCGTGTTGTCCTGTCTCTGCCATCTACTTTACAGGATATTTTAGCTGACGACGCTCAAGCAGCTGCTCGTGTTCTTCGTTTCATTACTTTGACTGGCTTGTCCAAAGACATCTAACTCTTTCACTTATTTTATCTACATCTTTGTAAGAACTTTCTGGTGTGTCCCCCCCCCCATGAGTTTTACTAGATTCTATGTGCTCTAACAATTGTGACTGGGCGCTAATGACCTCAGTAGTTGAGCGCCCATAAACCCCAAACAAAAAAAAAAAAAAAAATAAAAAATAAAATAAAATAAAATAAAATAAAATAAAATAAAATAAAAAAAAATCAAGTAGTCTACGGCTGTTTGGTGCTCTTCCTTCCACTCTGCTCAGAGGGAGTCCAATGTTTTTAGCCATCTATGCATTGGTCCTAACAGGCTCACCCATTGTCACCTCCAATGCAATAACCCTCCCCCACAATGTGGTTGTTGAGCCAGACTGATGGTATCCCACATATTGGTGGAATGTCCCCTTCCTTTGGCCCTTTGAGACAAGTATAGTATTCCTGTTTCCTTAATTTTAATATTAGAAGACGAATCTCGGATGGTTGAAGTGGTCCTCAGTTTCCTCTGTGAAAGTGGTTTTTATTTCCAGATACAAGGTTGTACTTCAGTCTAGGAGCCAGGGTTGGGACCTCTTTTTCCAGCCTTCTTAGGTTGGGTTCCCATGAACACTCCCCCATGGAAAGATCACCCCCCACTTTTTTGCTTTTTTTCTGTCTTTTCCCGGTTTTTATATTTGGTCAAACCTTTTATGCCTTTTACTGTGCGTATTTAATCTTCGTTTTTTTTATTATTTGACTCCCCTGACATCTCTTGCAGTTTACAGAAGTTGTTCATCTGTTCACATTGTGATACTGTAGTAAATGGAGGTTCTGTAAAAACATATTTCGGGAAAATGTCGTTTGAGTACTGTATCCAATGAAATGTGTAACTTCATCATTCTTCAATTTTTCAGCCAGTGTCTTGTTACATAAACTGATATGAAATGCCTCATCTTCCACTTCAGTTCCTTCTCTCAAATTTTTACCTACCTCTCATCCTCCATTTGCCTTTCAGTTTGCTCCTTTGTTACCGTAGCCATGTTTATGAATTATGATACTGCTTCTTTCACTACGTTTAGTTGTTGTTTCAATGTACAACATAAACTGTAGAGAGACTGCTGTTATATAACTACTGGGAGCTCTCTCTTTTGTATGGTACAAAAATGTGCATGTAAAGTTGTTGAAAATCAGTGGTTCACATCTGGATCGCCTGTCTCATGCCACGGGTCACAAAAAGTATGAGTCACTCCATCCAGTGTCACTATTTTGGATTCCAATGATTATAACTTGATTACTGTGAATAATTTATTATTATGAATGAATGTGGCATAATGAAATGTTTCCAGTTTCAAATGAAACCTACAGCTCTATTCTGGAAGTATGAGAGAGACGTGGAAGGTTGCAGCTTGTATTGAATCTTCTGCTAGCAAGTGCTTGAGGCACTAGTAATGTATTTCAGCTGTGATTCTGCCCCCTCCTAAAGTGCTACATTTTACCAGCTTCAAAGAATGTGAATTCTTTAGATATCCAAAGTAATTTGTAAGAAATCTTTCATTATATATGCTTCAAAAACTCATTTCTTTGTTACTAGAACACAGTTATTGAATACGCAAATTTATTAGTTGTATGAAGCTAGTGAGTAACTGAATGCAGAAAAGTCAGTCTCTAATAAAACCTTAGCAACGCTTGCTGCATACATTTGCAGTAATAAGGACTTTAGATTATTGCTCATGTACATACTGAGAATGTAAGTGTAGTTGAACATGTAAATGCTGTAGTTGAAAGTATTTCTCCCATATAAAGACGAAAATCATATCAATTTACCTGATGACACTTAGTTTTCAAGTAACAGATAAGGCTCAGTGATAGCCATTATCCTCACAAAATTTACCTCATTGTTAATGGAGGTAAATGACATCTTTGATGCCTCTTATTGACTCTGCTGCTCAAGGAAACTACAGATTCTAAATTGCTTCTAAAGAAATTAAAAATGTGAATGTTTGCTACTTGACAAGGGTATTTTCAAACAATTTGAATATTCTGGGACATTGCAGACGTAAGTACTGGACAATTGGAAGAGTTAAAACAGTCACAGGTGTGATTTTTGGAAGTGCCTGGCTGAAAGAAATGACACCAGCTGAGCTGACTGTTTCAAAGAAATGGGAATATTTCCTTCAAAACCTCAAGCAATTCCCAAATCTAGATTTACACCTTCAGGATTTACAGTGCATCCAATTGACACAAATTTCCCCCATGATTGCTATATCTTATTATCCAGCAGTTAAGTTATCCCTAAGTTCCTCATCTAATGTAGGGAGAATTGATCAGGAACATTCACAGAACACTGCCATAGAATCACAGATAAATGGCCACAGTATCTAATACACATGCCATAGCATTTCATGGTATTTTACCTACAACACAACTATGGCCAAAAACCACCTCCTCACTGCAGGTACCAAAATATTGATGACAAATGATTTAGAATTTTTTGTTAGCAAAAAAAGGAACACCAACAAAATGTTTTGGTTGACAACAATACCAAAAATATTTGCCAAGCACAGAAACAAAACTTTGCAGCCTAATGAGGCAACCTGCTTGGAAAACCCACCTGGAGTTAACGGCATCCATGAGAGGATAGCAGCAAAAGTTAAAGATTAATTATGTTCTAAAGATAAACAAACTTCATTTGTCCAGATTATGTGGGTTACCTGTAAAGTGATAGTTGAACATTTCAATATCATTTGGAAATTTTCATTTATTTTGCTTGCTTCATTATTTCTGTCTGTAAATGCTTACTGAATTTTGTATTAAATTCAATAAGGGTGACTTCATGAATAACTCTTTGTAATTTACACTAGAAAAACTACGAAGTTCATAAATTACATTTCTTCCCCTTTACAGAGGAATAAATTGACTGTATATCATCACAGAAGCATTTACTTGAATACCTTAACTAAAGATTTGGAATCTACTGGCCTAGAAGTTACTTACTTCATAATGTCAACTGTTGTGAAGTATAGGCTGACAGTCACGAGATTATTTATGAAGACTCGATACACAAAGTGTGGTGCAGACATGCTAAGGAGTGAGATGCGCTTAAAGTTCTTAAAGGCTCTAGGTAAAGCAATAAGAAATAACTCATTATGCAGTACTGTTGAGGAGGAACACACGTCTCTAAAAATGGCAATCACAGATCAATAAAAGAAGGAAGTACAAAACTGTTTAGGGCAATTCGGGTATACGAAAATAGGTTGCTGAGGCATGAAATAAATAGGAACAGGGAAGCTATGATGGAATAACTGCACGAAAAATGTGAAGAAATCGAAAAAGAAATGATGGTCAGAAAGACTAATTCAGTGTGTAGGAAAGTCAAAACAATGTTTGCTGAAATTAAAAGTGGGGATGGTAACATTATGAATGCAATGGAAAGTCCAGTGATAAATTCAGGGAAGAGAGTAGATAGGTGGAAAAACTATTTTGAAGGCCTTTATGGAGGGGTAGACTTGCCAGATGTGGTACAAGAAGCAGGAGTCTAGTTAAAAAAGATAGTGGATCCAGTAATAGAATCAGAATTTAAAAGAGCTTTGGAAGACTTAAGATGAAATAAGGCACAATGGGTAGATAACATTCCATCAGAATATCTAAAATCATTGGGGGAAGTGGCAACAAAACAATAATTCATGTTGGTGTGTAGAATGTACTCGTATGAGTCCGGCAATATACTGTCTGACTTTTGGAGAAATATCATCCGTGCAGTTCCAAAGACTCCAAGAGTTGAGAAGTGTGAGAATTATCACACAATCAGCGTAACAGGTCATGCATCCAACTTATTGACAAAAGTAAGAATGGTAAAGAAAATTGAGGATGTATTACTTATGATCAGTTTGGCTTTAGGAATGGTAAATGCGCAAGGGCGGCATCCCTGATGTTGTTGTTCATAATGGAAGCAACACTAAAGAAATATGAAGACCCATTCATATGATTTGTTGACCCGGAAAATGTGTTCAACAATGTAAAATGGTGCAAGATATTTAAAATTCTGAGGTAAATAGGGGTAAACTATAGCAAGAGAGTGCTAGTATACAATATTTACAACTGCAAAGAGGAATAATAAGTGAATAACCAAGAACAAATTGCTTGGAATAAAAACAGTGTAAGACAGGGATGTGGTCTTTTGCCCCCTACAGTTCAATCTGTACAGCATAGCAGCAATGATGAAAATTCAGGAATTTGATTAAAATTGAAGGTGAAGGTGAAAGTATATCAGAGATACAGATTGCTGATGACATTGCTGTTGCAACTGATCTGCTGAATGCAGTGATCAGTCTAATGAGTACAGAATATGAATTGTGAGTAAATCTAAGAAAAGATGAAATTAGTGAAAAGTTGAAGAAATGAAAAGTGTGAGAAACTTGAGATTGAAATTGATGGTCATGAGGTTGATGAAGTTAAGTAATTCTACTACGTAGGCAGCAAAACAACCAATAATAGAAGGAGCAAAAAGACATCAAAAGGAGACTAGCTCTGGCTAAAAGGTGTTCTCTGGCCAAGAGGAGTCTACTGGTATCAAACATAGTCCTTCATTTGAGGAAGAAAATTCTGGGAATGTATGTTTGGAGCTCAGCCTTGTATGATATTGAAACATGAGCTGCAGAAAAACCAGAAAAAAGAGAATTGATGCATTTGAGATTGTGCTGTAGATAAATGTTGAAAATTATGTGAGCCCATAAGCTAAGGAATGAGGAGGATTTGCCTGGAATCGAAGAGGAAAGGAATATGTGGAAAAAAAGGGTCAGGTTGATAGAACGTGGGTTAAGACATCAGGGTATGACTTCTGTGATACTAGAGGGAGCTGTAGAGGGCAAAAACTGTAGGGGAAGATAGAATACATCCTGTAAATAATTGAAAAATAGGTTACAACTGCTAATCTGAGATTAAGAGTTTGGATCAGAAGAGGAATTCATGGTGGGCCACATCAAACCAGTCAGAAAACTGATGACAAAAAAAAGCCAACAGTTACAGAAAGGATAGATTGATGCTCATCATAAAAATTACACATGGCCAAGAGCAAAATGGAGCAGCATGCACAGCATGCAGATGAATATAACCTACCAAATTTCAATGGATGCTTCACAGCCGAGGCCACCTTGTTTATCCCCGCTGCCACCGCCACCGCCACCGCCACCGCCGCTACCACCACCGCCACCGCCGCTACCACCACCGCCACCGCCGCTACCACCACCGCCACCGCCGCTACCACCACCGCCACCGCCGCTACCACCACCGCCACCGCCGCTACCACCACCGCCACCGCCGCTACCACCACCACCACCACCACCGCCGCTACCACCACCACCACCACCACCACCACCACCACCACCACCACCACCACCACAAGCTTTCCTGAATTGTGAATCTGGGTGCTATCCTTAATACACATTCACTGCTCCAGAAATCAACCTGACCTCAACCTATGGTAATCATTTTTCCCTACATCCTTCACCCAAATTTTCACGCAGCATGCATGATCAGAATCTTTGTGGGTTTGCATCTAGTAGGTAATTCTGTTGAAATATTGATTTCAGAGTCTGTTCTGAGGTTCTGTAATGCATGGATGTCAATGAGATAGTATGGTCAGTCTGTTAAACAGTTCTGGTATCCTTTTTGTAGATACATATGTCATGTCCTGTCCTTCCTTCCAATCACTGGGTACAATTCGTTAGCTCAAGGTATCTACAGTGTAATGTATTACAGTGAAAACAAGCTCTAACTGAGGTGGAAATTGTATATAGGATATGACAAGGATTCCTTCATGCCCTTAATCCTTGTTCAATGTCGACGATTTTAGCTGTTTCTCAATGAAAATGACACTAATATCTAAATCACTCATCTTTGCCGTCGTGTGAAATGGAAACAGAAGCATTTCTTCTGTATTTTCCTTTGTAATGGAAAGATATATGTAGTGAGAATTATTAAAACACTGTGGAAGGAAGAACAGGATACCTGGTCAGGGCATTTCAGAGCTGTCAACACAGAATTAAATAGGGGTAATCCCGGAATATGTTAAAACATGAACAATAATAAGAATAAGAGGAAGAAGAAAAAGAAGAAATGTAAGTTACCATAAAGAATGGTTGTATCTGGGAACACTGAAAAGTTCCAATTTATGTAATGGTGAGATAGATATTTTGACACCTCATTTTAAACTGACATTTCCAGTGACAGATATGATAGCAGACCAGAATTTGTTATGAAATGTAGATTAAAACTGCAAAATTATACTGAATCAATAAACAGATAGAACATTATCTCTGTAAGGTTAGTTTTTATTCTGCAGAAATGACAGTAATGACTTTAGAATTTTCCCATCCAAATAGCGTGAAGAAAAGCAAACCCATATTTATATCATTTATAGATTTTGAGGAAGATGAATTAAGAGGTTATTCTTTCCAAGATCTACACATGAATGGAATATGAAAATATCCCAAACAATTCTTAGAATGGAAACTGCACTATACCATGCACTACACCACAGTTTGCAGAGAGTGTAACTGTAGATGTAAATGTATTCTGAGAAACACTGGGGATAGCTTATAATACTGTCTCCCTCTCTCCTCAACTACAACGCCCATCTTTATCTGTTTTTTCTCTTACAATTACAGTTGGTTTCTGAAGTTGCAAACAATTTTTTGCTCACTGTATTTCATCCTTGCCACCTTCCAGATTTCAGAGTGACTAGTGCAACCCATGTTGTTTCAAGACTCTTGCAGGGAGATGGTGAGGGGAGGGTAGGACAGTAAGGTGCAATGTGGAGTTAAGACGATCTGTGGGATGAGCATTGGGGAAAGGATGGTAGGGTAAAGACTATGGGTGCATTTGAGGAATATAAGATTGTGTGATCCTGGACTGGGGACAGGGAAAGCGTTAAGTAGGTGCAGGACACACCTGGAGGTTTATGGGAACATAGTAACGCACCCTGCTATATATCCTATCACTACAGTTCTAAAAAGCTGATGTTGGTAGGAAGCACATCGGTGGATGCAGTCATTAAGACACAATTTTGGACAGTGCTCTCAACAACTGTGAGGCCCTGTTGTTTTTTCAGGACACTTTGTTGGTGGCCATTCATGCAAACAGACAGCTTGTCTGTTGTTTGCCCAAGTGGAAAGCAGCACAGTGTTTGCAGCTTATATTCTATTTCACATAGCTTGTTTCACAGGTAGCCCTGCCTTTTATGGGATAGTTGTTGCTTCATACAAGACGTGGTGGTGGTGGTGGTGGTGGTGGTGTATGGGACATATTGGTCTGTTATAGGAATATGAGCCATCAGACAAGGGGTTGGGAACAGGGGTTGTGTAAGATGGTTGAAGTTATTGTGTAGTTTTAGTGGGTGGCAGAATACCACTGTGGGAAGGGTGGGAGGGATAGCGGGTAGGACATTGCTCATTTCCAACCATGATGAGAGGTCCTCATGGAGAATGTGATTCAGTTGTTCCATTCCTGGGTGGTAGTAAGAAGGAGAACACTCCTTTGTGGCTGGATGGTGGGGCTAACTGGGGGTGATGGGATGAAAGGAGAGATGAGTCCCGGGAGATTTCTCCTGTCACCCACCATCTCCCAAAGTCCCACTGTCCAGCTGCAGAGGTCATTTCCCCTCATGATTCATTATGATCCAGGACTGTAGCATTCCAGTCACATTCTCTGCTAGGGTTTCAACTAGCTCTCGTTGTGGCCTGAAATGAAATGAAGAATGTCCTAACCACTATTGTTCCCACTCCATAAACAGTGTCATGCTGCTGTCCACCGAACCTACACAACATCGTCGTTCATCCTTACAAAACCCCTGCTCCCAATCCCAATCTTGGGCAGCTCTTTTATGGAATTACAGAGGCAGCAGCAGCATTTTATTTGGTACTTAATTTCCTGTCCTGAAGACCTTTTCAAAAATGTATCACAGTTTACCATTCACTGAAACACAAAATTATTAATTACATAACACAACACTGATGATGTCACTCCCAGAGCTTAGTGGAGATACTCAGGGTAATGGAACACATCCACATGCTGACGTTAACAGAGGTCAAATGTAAAAATAAGTAAAATGCACACCCATCATTCCATCAGCCATTGTAAGTTGGAGTTGTGCGAGTAGAATATACTCAACAAAGAGAAGTTAGAAATGCTACTCATTGATGGGAAGTGTAAGTTAGCAGAACAGTAATTGCAATAATGTTCTCTTTTGTAAGGGTATATTTAGTATGGTACTTCAATCCTTTTAAATACTGATGTGTAGAGTACACATACAGTAAAGGCTGTTCTTCATACAGACTGCATTGTCATAACACTTGTTTTATTGTTGTCATTGTTGTCGAAGGTAGGCAAAATGCTACACAGGCAGCAGAACTGCACAGGTAGCGATATCCTGATAAGAACCCACCTTCCTGACATATATTTTCTCGTCTTGTTGTGATGCTTCAGGAAATGGGAAGTTTAAACCCACAACAATGCAGTCATCATTGAATTTCCACATAGGAAGCTGCCTAAGTCACTGTTCTCACTTTCATTGCTATGAATCCACATGTGAACACACAACAGCTTGAACATGAGATTGGGATTCCTAAAACCAGTGTAAATCGTATTCTTACACATCACCAGTTCCATCCTTACCATGCACACCTACGTCAGGAACTACATGGGAATGATTTCCAGCATCATGTACAGTTCTGTCAGTGGGCACAGCAGCAAATCCTCAACAAACCAAACTCTTTCTCCAATATTCTATTTACCGATGAATGTTCCTTCTCAAAAAAAGGACATGTAAATACAGGGAACATGCATTATTGATCCAGCATCAACCCACAATGGCTTAGATAGGTGGAACATCAGTGTGAATGGAGAGTTAATGTCTGGTGTGGGATGCTTGGTACTACAATTATTGGCCCTTATTTCATTAATGGTAGTCTAAATGGAACAGCTTATACCAGCTTCCTGAGATGAATTCTTCCTCCACTTCTGGATGAAGTGCTGCTAAGTACCAGAATGCGTATGTGGTATGAACATGACGGAAGTCTAGCACATAATGTCTTGCATGCACGTAGTGTTCTGAATCGAAGGTATCTTGCCAGATGGGTTGGTCGAGGAGGAACAGTTACTTGGCATGCTAGGTCTCCTGATTTAAATCGTCCAGACGTTTTCTTTGGTGATGCATTAAGGACATTGTCTATGGCTATATTCAAACAACTCCAGAGAATAGCAAGGAACGTATTGAGCTTGCTTGTAATTCTCTTTAGCACCAATACTGGAAGCAGTAAATAATTCTTCCATTCAATGAGTGTGCCAGTGTATTGGTGTCCAGGGTCACCACTTTGAGCACCTCTGAATGTTCTTCTCTTGAGCAATGGTACGGGAGAGTCAAAGCGAATTATCTGTTATGTGTTTACTTGGTTTTCATTTGTTTTCTGACAACTCCAGGAAGTGGAACAGTTTGTGATCCTGGGCACAGTCATTGTTGTGTTATGTAATTAATAACTTTGTGTTCCAATGAATGGTATAATGTGATACATTTTTGAATAGCTCTTTAGGAGAGGAAGTGAATTACTGAATAAAAAATACAGAGTGCCATTTAAAAAAGTCATACTGCTGTACATATCCTTGTAAAAAAAAAAAAAAAAAAAAAAAAAAAAGCTACAATGAAGGCAATCACATTAATTGATGTCCCCCTGCAGGCTAAAGAACATTTGCTTAAAACATTATGTTATTTGCATCTGGACAAAACATTAATGTAGGTTGTCCAAGATAAATAGGACACCCTATATGAGAGTGCAGACCTCCTACCTCCTAGTCCCCTTCTGTGTAATTTGGTGTGAAAGGCTTGTCTACTTCATTGAAATTTGGTGATTAGTGTACGGCAATGACTGCAAATGTTGAGTGTAAATTGCAAGTTTTTGGCAATGCAGCTTAATTTAAGTCGGCTATCAAAGTGCGTTAAAAAACGGGATGAATAGTGGATAGCAGAATTACAGGGTATGTCTAGAGATTGTAAGTTTGAATGTCATCAGTGTGACATGTCTTATGTAGATGCCATTATCTGTGACATAATTACAAGGTTTGCTTTGGATCAGTTGTTGCAAGTGAAGCCTTCAGTTAACTGATCTTTCTCTCGGTGATATGGCACAGTCAGTATGATCATATGAGCTGTCTGCACTGACCCAGGAAGCATTTCTTGAAGAGTGCCACATGGCGTAAGAGGATTGTAGTTCTTCCTGTAATACACTGTCAGACGACACAGCAGCTTCTCGTTCCTTGGGGCTGATCTGCATGTGCCACCATTAGTTCTCAAACAGCAGTCTTGCTGCAGCTCTGTTAAGCAACTTAATAAAACTTAATAAAACAGATGGTAGGAATAGACTTTGTTCATTACTGGACATGTCTTCATATGAAAGGTGCAGTGGTATCACAATTCGTGGTCCAGTACAGGAGAAGATACTGGCCACCTCCTTGGCACTGGTAAGCTTCTTAGATTGTAGGGCATGCCTCAGTTGCCCCACTCAACATATGTGGTGGAAATGTCTGCATTTAAATGAGGGTGGTCTCAGGTGCAACCACAGTAGCAGCATCACTGATGTCTACGCTACGGAGTGTAGTGTTAACAATGCTGACTAGTTGTCAATTAACACATTTTCCATGCCTAGCTCACAAATCTGGTAAACAGCTCACAATCTAGTACAGTTTGAGATACTAGGTTGTGTTTCAGCTTGATATTGGTGCTGTGGCCATGTTGGTAAATGTGCTAATGTATCACAAGCTGTGTAGAATTTAACAAGAAAAGTGTCTCATATAGTTGCCAAAGAGTTCCATTAAGAGGTCAACTGGTTATGGCAGCAGAATATGAGAATCTGGACCACCAAGTAACATTCTTGGTGGTCAATTCCTCTTTGGCAACAAATAATTGTGGATTTGATGCTTTTACAGCATTTTGACACAAAACAATTTAATGTCACCAGTCATTTCCTTTCACGACACTGAATCACTCTCACAGTTCCAGAAACAGCCGAGCAAACGCTTGGTATAGCAAGGGATTTGCTATCCCACATTCAGCTTAAGTGGCCTGTGAACACAAAGTTTTCCTGTGCTTGCACTTTCTCATTTGCTATGAGAGATGTAGTTGACACTGAATTAGGCAAATGACAGGAATTAAGGGTTATTTTGATTGCAGCATTGAGTGAGTGGGCAATGCCATTAATTTTGGCTAAAGAAACTCAATGCAGGAATTGGGTTGTATGGAAGTTTTAAAGCCACAATTAAAACACAGAGGTGGAAGTTCATCCCTTCCCTGTCATTGAGGAGATACTAATGAAGGTGGGCGGTGGACATTATTTTTCAAACATTGGGTGGGAATTATTTTTCAAACATTGATTTGAGAGACACGTATTTGCAGTTGCTCGTTATTAATGTATAAGTTTAGCAGATTGCCTTTGGTATTCCTACTGTTAGTGAATTTCATCAAGCAGAGAGTTCGCCATACCCTGAAGTGTGCATCTTATCTGGATGATTTAATTTTCAGACATGCCACCCACATTCTCAGAACTTACAGTGGATGTTTCAGGTGTGGAGGACAATGGTGTGCATTGTAGGTTGGGAAATTGTACTTTTTTGCACCCAGTGTCAAGTATGAAGACCATACCTTAAGTAATGACTACTTCGTAACAATTGATTAGCTGCCCACACATCACAACTTGAAGGAACTGTTGTTCCTTTCCAAGGGGAACTAGTATAACAAATCCAAACCAAATGCGTTTGTGATCTCTCACCCTCTGTCAGCTCCATAAGAAAGATGCAAAATTAGTTTGGTCAGGCACCTGTCAGAATGACTTTTTGTGGTTAAAACACAGTTTATGTTCCTTGCCGTACTACCTTTAATCCCAAGAAAACCTTAATACTGGCTGCTGTTGCATTGCAGCAGGTAATTATCTTTGGACCTAAAGCCCCCTAAAAGAATTACTCCCTGATAGAGGTGGTGTTAAAAAATCTTTGTCTGCCTGTATGTCTCTAAATTTGTTTGTCATGTATCATAAACAGTTAGTACCATTGAGCAATATTTCTCAACAATTATTTTGATGATATCTGGTTTTGGCCCTACATCCAGCATGCTAATGCCTATTCATTGTCCCAGTTGCCTGAGAGTCCTGATGTGGAGTTTTATAGGGAAGAAACAATTTGTTTTGTCACTTACAATATTTTAGAAACAACACTGAAAGATCAGTCATGATTACCTGCTCACCTTTCCACAGATGCCCATCTCAATTTTTGACCTTATTCAGTACGAAAGAGAGGCTCAGTCTGCCAGGCAATGTTGTCGCTTAAAATGCATGACAAACGAAATGTTGTAGTTCCACCTCCACCTCGTCCACACACCCTCTGATTGCTGCAGCCTTCTCACTGGGGCACGTCTTGCATGAAAGCATTAAGTTGATGGCATATATAATGGCTTGAGATAAACTCCACGTTGAATGTCTGGTGAGGCTGTGTCGTGCCTTGTCACGGAACTGAGTAGCCACTCACCAGAAGTTTTCCCCTCACCCTCCAATGGCTTAGACAGGGGGGTAGAGTACGTGCGGATTTTGTCTGTCCCTTTAATGGGGAAATGTGGTTGATACTGGTGGACCTCGGGTTCCACTTTCCCTACTAGCATGGATGTCAACAACAATGAGATCCACCAGCAGCGAGAGGGTGCACCAGCCATGCTGGTCTCTCTCAACTGCCAGGTCACTGCTTCATGGTTTGATGCATTTTGTCACAGTAGTGGTATGTAGCACGTGATCACCACTATTGAACTTAAAGGTGGAGTGGAAGGTCAGGATATTTATGACCTAAGTGTGGAAAGTGGTGCAAAAGATGCTGGTAAATGATGTTCTTCCACAATTCTTAGCCACATACTGCGTTATCCTGGTGAATGGCTATAGTCAGACAGAATTTCTAATGGGGACTGGGTGTTGGAAACACAGACTGACACTTTCACATTTTTATTGAAATTAAATACTCATAATAAAGTAATTAATCACTATCTCTCCTTTGGTTCCACCTTCTGTGGATTATATGTCCCAGTGGACATTTAGCATAATTGCTTCTTTCTAAAATTTTAATGTGCTTAAAGTTATTTAATCAAAAACGTGTAAAAGTGTAATGAATATTTACACAGTTAAAATGTACTTGAAACTGCTTGAACAGAAAAATTTTCTATTAATCATGAAATAGTGATTAAGGAACTTTTCTCATAAATTTGTGCCCTCCCCTCACACACTAGACAATATAAGCATCTCTTGTACTTTTACAAACAAGGTAGACTTTAACAACACTTAATTACCGACACTTGAAAAGGCTTAGTAAACTTCTTTTAATCATCTGTCATTTGGCAACCCAGGTTCTGCTACACAACCAGCCACTTTGCAGCTTACAGCGGCAAATGGCAATGGACTGGAACTACTGGCAATATTGACTAGTGGTCCACAAACATTACATTTTATTATGTAATCTGAAAACAACCTTAATTAGTTCCTGGAAACCAATATCAGTGTGGGAAAACGTCCACAGGATTTTACCAAGTTGTGAGAAAATTAGTTACATCACTAACAGTCTAGACCCCTAAACATAATTTTTTCTACAGTGACTCAGTGCTCGCATATTATAATTTAGCCAATCATTTACATCACTAGAACTTTACACCTGACACACAAGTACCTCAAACATCATGTGCTAATAGCATGCATAAAACAACCACCTTTTTTGTGTGGATACTGCTTCCGCATATTTAAATATCAAATTGGACCTACATCTATATTTGATTGTTTGTCACTGTAACGTGAACCTGTAAAATCACTCTGCTTATATCATGCAGGAACACCTCATTCGAAATTCATCTGCTCAGATGTTGCATTCACATACATATAATGAGATCCCCCAGGGGGTCCACAACTCTTTTGTGGATATGTGCATGGCAAGCACGGGACCCCGAGCCATTGCAGCCTTCTTTCTCTCCAGGGCTGAATTTCCTTTCCCTTACCCTCCTTGCTCCTTTCCCCTCGCCCTCTCCTCTCCCTCTCTTAGTGTCCTTGCTTATGTTGGCCCAGCTATCCTCCTGGTGTTGTTTGTTTTCCGGTTCGGCTTTGTTTCATAATCATCTCCTCGTTTTGGCATTCCTTGGTCCCCCTCTGGGGTTTGACCTCCATTACAAAATTTCTCCTCCATAGTGTGAGCCATTTGGGGAAGAGCACCTTACCTAGTGTCTCCGACGTGCGCCATCCTAGTACATTCCACCTTTTCTTTCACATCGTTGTCTGATACTAGGGAGCATAGCCAGCACGGTAGCCAGCCCGTGTGGTGGGGTCGCTATGTACCCTTTTGGTTGAGCCCCCTGAACACACAGGCATCACACTGATACCTGAGCTGTGATATCCTCATGCATGCCTTGGAGTAGTTGCTCGTCATCCTGGAGCATCGGAACTCCTGGCAATGGCCGCCGTACCAGACGGCCCTTGCTGTGGTTGGGTGGTGCCTGTGAGGAGAGCCCCTGATCGGAGTGGGTGGTATCAGGGCAGACGCTATGCAAATGAAACGCATGCAGGTCCAGAATTCTGGCTGTTCTTCTGTGGCCGTCTCTCTGCTTGGAACTGATTCCTCAAGTGCTGCTTCTCTTGCCCCTTCGGCCTTCCCTTCCATGGCTACCCCCTGGGAAGAGGGTCAGGCCCGTTGTCTAGGGGCAAAACCTTTCCCCCGTTATCTAGTTTGCACCAGGAGTGATGGAGATACTTTCACCAGTGTCAAACCTTTATTCTTTGTGAAACACCTTGAAGACAAGTTTGGCAAAGTGGACTCCCTGAGCAAGATGCTTCAGCTGCCCAATCTGCAGCCCTTCGTGCCTGTACCCATCTTGGCACAATTCCTGTGTCCATTACCCCCCACCAGTCTCTAAATATGGTTCAAGGTGTGATATTTCACAGGGACCTCATCCTTCAAAAGTGATGAGGAACTTCGGGACAATCTCGGACGGCGGGGTGTTCACGTTGTTCGGCGTGTTCAGAAGGGTCCTAAAGACAGTTGTATTGATACTGGTGCCTTTATCCTGGCCTTTGAAGGGGATACCCTCCCTGAGAAAGTTAAGATTATGGTCTATCGCTGTGATGTGAAACCGTACATCCCACCTCCTATGAGGTGTTTTAAGTGCTTGCGTTTTGGCCACATGTCTTCCCACTGTTCCCAGGCCCCTCTCTGTGGTGACTGTGGACATCCACTCCATGAGGGGAGTCCCTGTGTTCCCCCTCCTGTATGTGTAAATTGTCATGGCAGTCATTCTCCACGTTCACCAGATTGCCCAGTATATAAGAAAGAAAAAAAGATACAGGAGTATAAGTCCCTCGATCATTTAACCTACACAGAGGCCCGTAAGAAATATGCACGACTTCACCCTGTGTCCATGATATCTAGTTACGCCTTGGTTACATCTTCACCCCTTCCTCCCCCTTCCTTACCCACATCCCGGACCCCCCGCCCCCTCCCCTGCGGCTCCCACACCTTCTCCTATGGGCGCTGCTCCACCTTCCCAGTCGGAGAAGTGTCCCACTCCTTCGGTGTCTGCGGGTCAAGGGCACCTCTCACGGGATGCCCCTTCCCGGCACCTTCCAGGCCAAAGGTCTGCTGCCACACGACGACCGCGAGAGCCACGGTCTGTCGGCCCCCAGCTCGCCCAGTCTCTTTCTGTTCCTGATCTTGCTGCAGCTGGCTCCTTTATGCCACACAGCCCTCCTCGATCTCAGCCTGAAAAGAAGAATAAACATAAGTCCCGGGACAAAGAGCCTCTGGTGTCACCGGAGGTCCCTTTCCCGACTTCCCAACCGGACTCTGACCTGTCGTTCATGGATGTCGCCCTGTCCCTGTCGGTGATGGGTGGGGACACAGCGGTATGACTGGATTTAGCGTGTTCAGCCCCCATTTAAACCATCGTTCTGTGGTTCTCCAATGGAATTGTAATGGATACTATCATCACCTTTCGGAATTGAAATCCCTTCTTTTGTCCTACTCTGCAGCTTGTGTGGTTCTCAAGGAATCTCATTTTACTGATGCTCACTCACCGACCCTCCGTGGGTTCCGTGTTTTCTGTCGAAATCGGGTCGGATCCCTGCGGGCTTCTGGTGGCGTTTATACATTGATCCGTACAGACATGCAAGCACGTGGATTCCTCTTCAGACTACATTGGAAGCGGTGGCTGTTAGTGTCCACTTGGACTCTGCAGTCACAGTTTGCAATCTTTATCTCCCTCCTGACAGGACTCTTACACCTGCTGCCTTAACCGCACTTCTTCAGCAACTTCCTCCTCCCTTCCTCCTCCTTGGGGATTTTAATGCTCGACATCCTCTGTGAGGCAGTGCCTTTCCATCTAGACAAGGTCTTCTTATAGACAAATTTATTGCAGACCACGACCTGTGCCTTCTTAATGATGGCTCCCCTACTCATTTCAGTGCTGGTCATGGTACCTTTTCTGCCATTGATCTTTCTTCTCCCTCTCTCCTTCCTTCATTACACTGGTCGCCACATGACGACCTTTGTGATAGTGACCATATCCCATTGATTATCACGCTCCCTTCCTGCTCCCCGATGTACAGGTTACCTCATTGGTCTTTCCAACGTGCCGATTGGCCTCTATACACTGCACAGGTCGTGTTTTCTCCCTCCTTGTCGGGTTGTATTGATGACATCCTACGTGACGTGTCTGGCGCGATTGTTCGCACTGCTACCCTTGCTGTCCCGCATTCATCTGGACCATTTCGTCGCCGGCAAGTCCCGTGGTGGAGTACGGCCATTGCCATTGCCATTCGTGATCGCCGTCGAGCTTTGCAACACTTTAAGAGGCACCCATCCGTAGCCAGCCTTACTACCTTAAAACGCCTCCGTGCTAAAGCCCGTTATTTAATCAAACAGAGTAAGCAGATATGTTCAGAACGATTCGTTTCTTCCCTTGGTTCTGCTATCCCTCTGTCACGGGTATGGGCTACACTTCACTCTCTCCAAGGTTGCCATCGGCAGTCCACCCTCCCAGGCCTTCCCCTCCCAGATGGCATTTGTACGGACCCATTAGTTCTTGCAGAACATATTGCGACCAATTTTGCAGTGGCATCAGCGTCAGCCTCCTATCCAATTGCTTTCCTTAATCAGAAACAGTGGTCTGAAGCTTCCACCTTATGTTTCATCCCTTGTGAGTCAGAATCTTACAACGACCCTTTTACTGAATGGGAATTTCTTTCTGCTCTATCTTCTTCTCATGATACGGCCCCTGGCCCAGATTCCATTCATAACCAACTGCTTCAACACCTCAGTGCTCCACAACGGCAAAATCTTCTTCGGGTGTTTAAGCGTGTCTGGCTCCAGGGTGACTTCCCTTCTCAGTGGAGGGATAGCATTGTGGTTCCTGTCCTTAAGCCTGGTAAGGACCCCCTATCTGTTGACAGATATCGGCCAATTAGTTTGACCAATGTTGTTTGTAAGTTACTTGAACGGATGGTAGCCCGTCGGCTCAATTGGGTCCTCGAATCTTGGGATCTATTGTCCCCTTACCAGTGTGGCTTTCGAGAGAGACGGTCTCCAATTGATCATTTACTTCGCTTGGAATCCGCAGTTCGGCAGGCCTTTTCCCAGCGCCGCCATTTGGTTGCAGTGTTTTTTGACCTTCACAAGGCCTATGACACGGCCTGGCGCCATCACATCTTACATACCCTTCATCAGTGGGGTCTTTGGGGCCCACTCCCGATTTTTATCGGCCAGTTATTGATCCATCGGTCATTCAGAGTTCGAGTTCGTACTGCTTTTAGTTCTCCACGGACCAAGGAGACGGGCATCCCACAGGGTTCTGTTTTGAGTGTCCTTCTTTTCCTCATTGCTATCGATGGACTTGTGGCCTCTGTCGGTTCCTTGGTCGCCCCTGCCCTGTATGTGGATGGTTTCTGCATTTGGGTTAGTTCCTCCGCGATGGCATCTGCAGCACGGCAGCTCCAGGTAGCTATACGGCGTGCCTCTGCATGGACCCTCTCACATGAGTTTAAATTCTCTCCTTTCAAATCGCGAGTGGTTCACTTCTGTTGCCGTACTATGATCCACCCTGATCCAGAGCTCTACCTTGATGCACAACAATTGCCTGTGGTCCCACAGTTTCGTTTCCTGGTTCTTCTTTTCGACAACAAGCTCACTTGGCTGCCCCATATCAGACTCCTGAAGGTAGGATGTTTCCATAAACTCAATGTCCTTTGTTTCCTTGCCCACTCCTCTTGGGGTGTGGACTGTTCCCTCCTCCTCCATCTTTATCATGCTCTAGTTCTGTCTTGCTTGGACTATGGTTGTCAAGTTTATGGTTCATCTGCTCCTTCCACACTGCACGTGCTGGATCCAGTCCACCATCGTGGTATCCGTTTGGCCACTGGTGCCTTCCCTACTAGCCCTGTTGATAGTCTCCTGGTTGAAGCTGGGATCTCCCCCCCTTTCTGTTTGGCAGTCCCAGCTTCTGGTGTCTTATGCACTCACTATTCGTTCCTCTCCCACTCATCCTTCCTATTCTATCCTGTTCCCAGACCATGGACGTCGCCCACCTGACTCCCGCCCTCGGGCGGGTTTACCGGTTGGGCTGCGCCTTGCGTCTCTTTGCTGTGATTTTCAGCTTCCTTCTTTGTCCTGTCTTCCTCGCTCCCTCCCCTCCACCCTCCTTGGTTAGTTCCTCGGCCTCGAATTCGGATGGATCTCTGCCGAGGTCCGAAAGATGCCATCCCCCCGGTGGTGTTCCGTTCCTTTTTCCGCCAAATTTTATGGGAGTTTCGGGATGCTGTTGTTTTTTACACTGATGGCTCTAAATCTGCTGATCATGTTGGGTAAGCCTTCACATCCTCTGTTGGAACGGAAAGTCATCTGCTGCCACCTACATGTTGGGTGTTTCCTGCGGAATTGATGGCAATTTCCCGGGCCCTTACCTTTATTAAACAATCCCAACGCAACTGCGTTTCGTTATGTACGGACTCGATGAGTGGCCTTCTTGCTATTGACCAGTGTTTTTCGCACCATCCCCTGGTCTCTGCCATCCATGACCATCTCGCTGATATTCACCATGTTGCTTGTTCCATTGACTTCCTTTGGGTCCCTGGCCATGTGGGTATCCCAGGTAATGAGCTCGCTGATCTTTTGACTGGGGGAGCAGTTACTTACCCCCCGTTTTCTGTAACCCCTCCTGCAGCGGATTTACGGCTTCACATCAAATCCCACTTCACACAGTCATGGGCCAATTCTTGCGAGGCTACTCCCTTGTCTAATAAACTTCGTGCAATTAAGGTGACACCAGGCCCGTGGAGTTCTTCCTTTCGCCTCTCCCGAAAGGACTTGACGACACTGTGTCGTCTCCGCATTGGCCATACCAGGCTGACCCATGGTTTTCTTTTGCGTGATGAGCCACCCCCACTATGTGGTTGTGGAGCCTTCCAGTCAGTAGCCTACATTTTGGTTGAATGCCCCCTCCTTTTGGATCTGCATGCTAAGTGTAGACTCCCCCACACTTTACCTTTGATGTTGGCTGACGATTCCCGGATGGTCTCTCCGGTTCTCGGTTTCCTCTGGGAAAGTGTTTTATATTCTCAGTTTTAAGGTTTTTAATCTCTCTCTGGTGTTGGGGCAGGGCGGTGAGTGTTTGGGTGTCTCCCACTGTAAGCAGTGTTGGGAGATTCCCGATTCACCTCCCTGACCAAAATCCTCTTTTCTTCCCCTTTTACTCTGTTTCTACCCGCTTTTTTTTTTTTTAGGGTTGGTTAGTCTTTCTATTCCCATACGTACTTTCTACATTATAGCAGTTGTACCTTTTAAGTCACAGGTGGTCTTGTCTATGCTGCTTCAGCATAGTATTGGCTTCGTTCTCTTGCCAACTGCCCTCATTTTGTTTTTACCAATGACAACATGACTGCCCTTTTACATTTTTCCCTTTTTCTGTTTCAATGTTCTGACGTTACTGCGATGTCCCATTAGCAGAATGGAGCATATTTGAAACAAGGGACTGATGACCTTGCTGTTTGGTCCCTTAAACCTCAAACAAACAACCAACCAACCAACCAACCATATAATGAGAAAGGTCATGGTGAATTGAGAAAAAGCTCGATGTAACATAAGAATTACACCTGTTCCTAAAAAGGGTAAATTTTGTTACGGAATCACAACAGTTAGCAGCAAAATGATGACAGAATGCTGAGTTGTCACCACTAGTATACATGTAGGCTGCATAACCAGAAATGTAGACATATGTTGTACGGTAGTAATATAGGTGTAGAACACACTGTTAGAGGTAATTCCTTTATCCTGTGCTGTCCATATGTCACCCAGCAGTCTACTGTCATACAAAATCCAACCACCTGCATCTCAGGCCACAGTCGTAAGGTATCTCCATACACATACCTCACCTGGAAATCTGAATAAACACCGATCTCTCCCAAGCTCCAACGATTATGAGCATGCCCAGAAGCAACCTGCTGTCTCCTCATGCCAACTTACGCAGATTTCCACTCTGTGAATCTAGCTCCAGTTTCTGGCCCAGTATAGCACCACCCCAAATGTCAAAGATGCTTGCTATCACAAATCTGCCACTCTGTGGCACACTGTTGCAGACAGTAGGTGTAAAATACACAGGAACCCATTACAACAGTGACACAAGCATTGCCAACTGCTACCTTAGCTAACTCTAGGGCCTACAACCTGTACAGAGAATGTTGGTATTTCATTTTAGTGTATTGGGCTATGGGACCTGGACCCCACACCACAATTATTACTTAATGTCACAGCAGCATTCATTGTACACGGTGCAGTAATTGCAACTGACAGCATTTGCTTTGCTACCTCTGTTGCCACATCAGCAACCCACTGATCCAGGCAAATAAGAGTTGTCACATTCGAAGCTGCATTTTGGGGCAGCAGCTACATCTGATTATACTGACGTCCAGACAGAAATGTTGACTGGGCTTCTGGCAAATCTCTCTCTCTCCCCCTCAACCCCCGCCTGCCAAATACTTAAGACAGAGGTATGGCCATCTTTGGCTTTATATCTCCATTAACGGAGGAGGGGTTGGTCATCCACACCTGCAGATCATGGAATAGCAATAAAGAACATGGAACTAGTGATGCTGGAATACAACGAACTGATTGTGGTGGCTCCCGACATGGTGCATCCTGGCTGTGTGTATTGAAAAAAAGCCTCTGCTGTCTAAGGCAAGACCACTGACACTCTGTAATTTTGTATTCATGAGCTTAGAAACCAGACTGATATTTTGCCACACATGAATGGTTGCTTCCTTGGGGAATCTCTCCTTGGTTTGCACTCTTGACAAGTTAAGTGTACTTCAGGTGTTTATGGACTGCGTAAAGTTTTAGTTGGTTTAGTTCTGTGGACATTAGAACACCTGTTGCGAGAACTTGATACAGCCTCGAGAGTGTGCGGTGTTTTGCCTCAGTTCACAAGTTAATGCTTTTTTAAACATTACCCCAAGACTGAATTGTAAAGCAGCTTCACAAGCACATCCAAAGGTGTCCTGTGCAATGCTTGATGAAATATTATGAACAAAAGTTTTGTGTGCCATGACCTTACAACCCAGAAGGTGTACTAACAGCTAAGACATCCGGTCATGAAAGCCTTCAGTATACGATCTGTAGAGGAACTTACAAAGAAACAGACTTGTGCATAATAGGTATATATCAAAGCATAGATCTATTGATATAGAGATGTCAGATTGCTGTGGATGGCTGCCAAAAGATTAATGTTTGATGCTTTCAATGGCTACTGTAACTAAATTTTATTGAAAGATGTTTCACAAATGTCAAAGAAATTCCAGTCAGTTGTAAAAGGTGGTCAGACACACTACAGCATTGCAGAAATCTGTTGTGTTAGCTCATACTAAGGTGTCTTAGACAGAATGAACTTTAATGACGCCAGTAAGAAATCTGAGAACATTAGTCCTGTGAAATGTAGTGTATGTTCCTCCTCAACACCACCATGAAAGCTATGGATCAAGACAGTCTGCTAAGTCCAATATTTATTAACTTTTTTCCCTCCCTTGGGCAACATGTCTCTGCTACTTTTGAAATTGTGTTCTGAAGTTTTGGTAGTCCGGCATCAGAACAGTCCTCCATCTAGAATGAGATTTTCACTCTCCAGCGGAGTGTGCACTGATATGAAACTTCCTGGCAGATTAAAACTGTTTGTCAGACCGAGACTCAAGTCGAGTCTCAGTCCAGCACACAGTTTTAATCTGCCAGGAAGTTTCAGTCTGCCATCTGTTATTTTCCTCTGTTCTATGTTCACTGTCTCTTCCCCTCCCTCAACTTGAGCATTTGACGACTTTCTTTCTTCTTCCTCCGTGCATGCTTCTGAAGGCCAGTCGATGTACATGGCACATATCAGGTAATGTGCAATTCCCTGCCCAAGGTTAACAGGTAGGGTTTGCACATACCCCATGGTATAGGCCAGACCCTAGGAGGGGTGATTGCAAGAGCTCTTACGATCCCAATTGCCAATTGGTCCCTCAGCCTGGAGTTTGACGCATGACCTGAGGTATAAACAGTTACCTAAGGTGGCTGAGTCCCCGTGAGAGGCCTCCAAAGGGTGTGCACCATTGGATATGCTACCAATCAAGGCAGGTTTTCTTGCAGTGGGCCAGTCATCTTGCCTTCAGTCCATATCTAGTAAATGTAAATGGATCCAGTATGTCTCCCATCTGCACCTCCATTCCTTGTGTCATGTACTGAAAGACAACATTCAGCTACAGTTCATTCATTAACTACTCAGAAATGCCTGCTCTCATGCACTTTGCCTTTGGAGACCAGCTGTGATTTTTCGAGCCCAACAACTGCGTACAACCTCACTCTCCCACAGCAGACCCATTTATATCAAGGCTCATTGTGCAAAGAATTCTACATACAGTGTTATTTACAACTGGCTGCTTCATAAACTGGTGTGTGGGGGATCCAACATTATCTCTCTGCTCAAAGCACCAGTGCACACCTTTGGGTAATGAGAGGTCAAAGCAAATTTACTGCCTACATGCTCTCTTTTTCTCACATTTTCTCAATTAGTGCTTCTATCAAAGATTAAAATGAGCTATGGAGTTATCACAGTTTGACTGTACATTCTAAAACCACTGCATCGTAACCACACTTGCATGTCCTCTTGATACACAGGCAAATGTGTTACTTGTGGTAGAGATACTCAGAAGTTCATTTGCCACCTCCTCCTCCCATCTGTATCAATTGAAATGACAATGATGCCACCTCATCCCACAAGTGTCCCATGTATCTCAATGAAAGGGCTGTTTTGGATACCCAGGAGAAGGAAAAAGTATTTGACCCCATTGCTACAAGTTGTTGGCTAGTCATAAGCCCTGCATTTTACCAATTGGCACTTACAGGGTTTCTCTTGCTAGGTGTCGCTCCCCAGAGGACATGGCCATACAGACTTGCAACCTCTAATTTAGCACTGCTCTTCTGAAATTGCCTGGTATCATGGTAGTGTCCCCATCTCCTTCACCCAGAGCTGTGCAGCAATCCACCAAATCTTCACTCCTGGCAGCAAAATCAATTTCTACCCAACTGGTAGGCCAGAAAGACCAGAAGAAACACTCCCATTGAACACTCAGGAGCAAGCTGTTGCAGTCCACATTTTCCTTCCTTATTTCACCTTTTCTCTTAGCAAGGTCTACATCCTTCCATCATTAGCTGTCACAATTTCAGGCATAGTGGTCAGCTCCCTCGCCCCTCTTCTCCTGTTCAGTGGCTTTAATGTCCACCATCTCATTTGGAGCTCTTTGAAAACCTGTCAGATAGGTTCCCTCTTGAGTGACCTTCTAAATCCACTCAACCTCATCTGCCTTAGTACAACAACATCAATGTTCCTTTCAGTCACCATACACACCGATTCCCACTCGGACCTCTTGTTCTTTCAAATGCATCTGATAGACCCACTGATTCAGCTCATCCATGACTGCTTACTGTGGCTCGAATGTCGTGGCAAGGTGGTGATCTTTTGCTGGGTACCTGTCCATGTTGGGATACACGGAAACAACACGGCTGGTAAAGCTACCGAGGAAGCATGTTGGGATGGTGCTGTCCATCAATGACTCATCCCATTGCATGCCATTATCTCACTTTCTGACAGATGCATCATACGTCATTGGGAGACTGAATGGTAGCAGATGTTGGACAACTAACTGCAGTCACTGAAACAGACCACAAAAGCTTGGCAGACTTTGTGTCAGCCTCGCTGCTGGAAGGATGTTTTGCTTATCAGACTGCACGTCGGGCATAGCCCTTTCACACATGGCTTCCTCTTCCAGCGTGAGGTTCCACCTCTCTGTGAAGTTTTTCTGCCACTTCCAGTTCAGCATATTGTGGTTATGTGTGTTCTGTATACTGTTATTATTCCACCCCTTGGTCTCTTGGAGATCTGCCCACCATACTCGCAGATACAGATACAAGTGTAAACAGAGTGGTGATACGTTGCGAACTGTTAGGCCTCATCCCTAAACTGGTGGGGAGGGCGGCAGACTTTAGTACGCTATAAACTGCTCTGATTGTGTGGACAGCCATTGTCACCACCCATGAGATTTCATGTTGACTTTTTGTCAGGGTGATGATGACCGTGATGTCGAGCACCACCTCAACCCAACTCATCATCATCACCACTCTTGTTCTCCACTGCCCAGCTTGCCCATAAGTTTTAGCGAAATTGAAGATGGGACTGTAGTACGGATCGAAACTGACTCAAAGGCTGAGCAGTCCCCAGCACTAATATCTATGCCATGGGAACAACTGACTCTAAATATAAGTGGCGGACCGCTTGAATTTGTGCATGCAACAGCCCGATAAGCTAACGTCAATGCTAAGTAACTTGGGAATGGCCCAACGTATCTTATCTTTTTCTTCAAACTCTTTCTCAGCACAGCTTACCCTTCAACCCAATTACAGTCTTTTCACACTGCTTCTGACAACTGTGTATATTTGACCTACATAGGACTACTTCAGATGTTATAATGTGTGAATTTGCTAATTGCAGAGAAACTATTGCAAATTGTCTGTTACGAGAAGAGTAAAGTGGGCCGTATGAAAGGGGGATCATGCATCAGTAATGTCTTCACCATTAGGCAAATAATGGTACAAACAAGAGAAAGTGATTTGGAAGCAAATTTCACTTTCATAGATTTTTCAGGAGGCGTTTGTTAGTGTAATCGAATGAAATTATGGCAAATGCTAGAAAATAGGGACTACCCTATATGCACCTAATTTTGATAGAAATGAGTCGCCATAGAACTACTGCCTTTACCATAGATACAGGAATTAAAAGAAGTGAGCGGATTGTCTTTTTAATACCTGTATTGATGACAGTATGAAGAAACTGAAATTGCTAGTAGAACCTGAAATAGGGCTGTCAGATAGTGTTCAGTTAAATACTTTTCCTTTTGAAGATGATCAAATAATGATTAAGGTGAATGAGACACACATACCCATTAATGTTGTAAGTAACCTACAGAAATCATATAATTGTAAAACTGTAGTTAATAAAATGAAAATTATGTATTTTTGAGCAAAGGATCCAGCCAGATCAAAATTTGTACCAGAAAACAACATTTTAGATCAACTATCAAATCTCAAATATCTTGGCTGTGGCACAAGTTTATAAAATGAAAATGACATCGATCAGAAATTTAGACAATTTCAAGCTGTATGTGGCACCATTCAAAGAATGATTAAAAATAAAACTGGAAAAGAAATGAAAATGAAATTAGAAAGTAATGGCTATAGCCACACTGCTTTATAAAATGTGGGTGTCAACTCAAAACCAACTGAGAAAAATACAGGCGGCAGAAATGAGATCCTAAAGGAGTATTAATGGTGGTGTGAGGGTGGATACAATCCGAAATGAAGATATTAGGAAACACTAAATATAGGATCAATACATAATAAAACATTTAAAAAGATACAAAACCAGACATTTACACAGGTAATGTAGGAGTACACGCTGAGCGGCAGAAGAGATGGAGGACAGCCCAGGAGATTGTGGAGACAACTGTAAAACCAGAGTGGGCAAGAATCCATGACTCATAAAGTGAAAAAGAAGTAGTAGTAGAAGAAGAAGAAGAAGGGAAGAAACTGCAGCAAACTACCCCTTAGAGAATAATGAGCAAAGAGGATCGTACAGACTCAAGGCCGGAAATCCTGTACAGTACATTACAGCACTCAACATGCTGCAGCTAGACAACCGATAGAGAACCTGTCCAAAGTGGCTCCCACAGGTCTCTAAGCAAGTGCGGACATGATGAAGCTGCATCTGACACCAATTTTCAAATGTCCATTTACTAGCTCTCTTAACTGTTCCACTCCCTCTTCTGTTGTGTGGGCCAACCTCAGATGGCTCTCTGGGACCAAGAATCAATTTCAAATTTCTGCCCTGGTAGCAGCAGATATAGGCATAATAAACCCTATCACTATCTCTATGAACTGTAATTTTGTAATGGTCTGTTATTCATTTCCCCTTCCATGATCCTTCAGACTACTCCACTAGGTCATATTTGAGGGGTGTTCTTTCCAGCAAACTATGCTGTACTTCTATTTCAGTCACTGGCATTATCCTTGCACCAGCCTTCATGGATCTAGCAGCTGTAGTTTACATATCCACCATGTTGACTTGTGTTTTGTGGGCTTCTTTGTCCTGCTCTGTGGCAGTGGCTGTAAGTGGCAGCTGGCAACTCTAGTGAATTCAGACAGTTAGGCTCAATTGAAATAGAAATATTTTGTGATTCTTCATTTGTATTATTATGCAGTTTTCGTCAATTGCACTAAAATAAAATTTCACATGTATTTACTTGTCACCGCACCTGATTCGTAATCTGTCATTATATAATTTACCAACTTACTAACACTGAGATGAGCATGTGCAGTGAGATAACATATCACTGACACATTTGAAGGTGTTTGATTTATGCTTAAATTCAGTTCTTGTAAAGTTATTCAGCTTTTTTATTTAATTGCAGGAGCAGGAAGAGGTACACACAGAGGAGGTACTGGCAGGTGAGATTTTTGCTTTCTTCAGTAGCTTAATTACATGTTAAAGTTATCACTTTAATATTTTATTATTTGGTATTCTTTCCATATTTTTCTTGCTAAACTATTTTAGTGAAACAGTTGTTCAAAATTTTTTACTTATACTTGAACTTGGCACTGGATGTTAATTACATGGTACATAATTCATACTGAAAATTGGCAGTGCCTTTGTAACTAAAAAAGGTTGGTCACAAATGTGCAGTTATGTTTAAAATGTATACTTTGGTAGAGTGTGAGGGAAACATGACGAAAGAGTAAGAAGACAAATTTTTAACTACCAAATTGATATTTAAAAATAAGTCATTTTAAAGCTGAGCTAACATTAAAAATTGGCTCACTACGATAAGTAGTAATGTTTAGATCACAGTTCCCTTATTCTGTAGTCGTGGCTCATATTAAAATCATCATCTTGAGATAAATATATTTACATATACAACTATTATTCAGCATAGTTGAGCTTCTTAAAGAGAAAAATTGCCTATGTTATCGGGGACTGGATCAAGTTAACCACATGCATGGGCAGTGATTTGAAAACTCATCATCATGTCTTGAAATGAAGAATATTGTCCCTGTAATCCCTCTTGTTTCACAAAGCTGTATTTCGCCACCTGACTTACGTGTGAAGTAGCCTGGGTGCCATGGTTATCCCTCGCCTGCCAAGAGGGTAATTGACTACGCAATTTACAACATGCTACTGAGTACAAGATGCCTGACTTGGTCATAGCTTCACAACCAGTGTACTACATTCTCGAGACCCATCTCCAATTCTGTCACCCCGTCCACTTCCATATCAACTTCCCTAATTTAAACATATGGGAGTTCCTCTTAACTCATCCTTAAGTTCCACAATCCTCCTTACCTTAGTACTCGTTACCCCTATGCTGCCCTATCCCATGCAGTAACTCCATCCATATCCCTGTATCTGCCCCTGTGCCTCTTACATTATACCCTGTTCCAACCCATCCCCTCACTGACATTCTCAATCAATCAGTCCACCACAACTCCTCATGCAGTTGGCCTGCAGGTTTAAAAAAATTTATGTGACTGACAGAGGGACAGACTGTGGCAAATGTTATTCCAGACTTAGCCTTTGATTGTTTATTTCTACATTAACCCTTTTATGACCAACAGAACATCTTAGGCTGGTGCATAAGGCTGTAATGTTTTCTATAAGTACAAAAAACACACACTATACATAATGGAGACTAAAGTCGTCATAAATAATATAATCTGCTTCACTGATCACTGAAATCTGCAAATGTTGGGGTAACTTTCTAAATCCATAACTGTAAAAATCATGTGGTTCTGTAGCAAAGAACTTATTGAGCCATGTTCAACATGTATTTTCACCCCAAAAGGAAGACTTGGATGCATCCACATAAGATAGTGTCGGACATCTGGTGGAACAGTGGATATGTGGTGTAGAAAGAGTAGCTCGCATGAGGTGTAACTATCCTGTTGGCATTTATTGTCGTCAACAGATATCTTCCAGATGAAATCCCAGAACAACAACCAGGAAGACTGTGTGAAGTGATGATATTCCACAATAACAGCAACCGGCATTCTGCTACACTTGCAAGAAATACTATACAACAACTGGGTTGGGATGTCAATCAGCACCCACTTTTTCACCTGACATTTCACCCTCAGATTTAATCCTTTCTGCTCTCTGTTCAATGATCTGTATTTTGTTGGCAAGCCTACCTAATCGTAATGTTGTTTTACATCTGCCAATGTGTACATTTGTTGGGGAAATGTGATAGAATTTACAAGAATATTTGAAGAAAGCATTTGTTTAATTCCATCACAATGTGGATTTAGTGCACAATATTTAAAGAAGAAATAGAATAATATAACAATTAATACAACAACTTTGCCAAAATAACACTATTCTACAAAGATAACTTCTTTTGTATTTCTAAAAAAATACATTGTGATCCTCTTTGTACTTCGATAGCTGAATTAAAAACTGTTCTTAGTTTTTTTCTGTCAGGGATTGTTTATGAATAATCACAATTTTCTTTTTCTCTTCTGTTTCTGATATATTGCAGCAAACATGAGGTGAAATTCAATAGAGAAATTCACATATTTATGATGTTATAATTTCATCACATTAATGGAGGGTGAGTTCTAACATATAACACAGAAATATTTTTGGATACACCTTGTAGCATTTATTTGATAAGAGAAATAAAAGGAAATCGACAAGAAAATGAACCACTCTATTCTAATGCACATCACTTTCTTCTCTTGTATTGTGAATCTTTCTTCTCTTGAATGATATTCTAGCAATAATCTGCTAATATAGAAGGTACCCACTTCCCTTCATAATGCCTTTCTATGGTAGAAATGTCTTTATGGTATTTTTCGCCATGTTTGTTTAATACACCACTACAACTCTCTATGAAGTAGTCCAGATTACAGTCCATCATATGTATCTTCAAAGACATACTGCACCCCCGATCTTGATATGCTTTGATCACATCATTCACCATTGCTTTGTAATTAATAGCCTTTCTTCTTCTGAGGAAGTTCTCTGAAACCCTTTTGAATCAAACCCATGCTGTCTTTTCTGTGTCATTTAAAAATGCTCCAAAATTTGCGTCTTTCTGTAGATCCTTTATTTGCGGGCCCACAAATACACCTTCATTTGCTTATGCATCTGAAAGATGAGGGAATCTGGTAGCTAGATATGCCAGTCCAATGCTTGTTTAATCCATGGCCTATACAAATTGTTTCATTAGGCCAAGTTTGACGTGAAGCAGTGGAAGTAGCGTATCTTCAGGAGCTACCTGACATTAATGTTGTACATTCTTTTCGGCCACTTTCCATCTCTGCCTAGGCCCTTTCTTTATCTTGTAGTGACAATTTCTGTCTCAACTATCCCATTCACAAAGAAAACAGGCATACTCCACGTACCTTTGTTACATTCTCTGTACCATCGCAATTACTTTGAAATCTGCAAATATTTTCCATTTGTATCAATGGTATAGTAATGAATTTAACACCCATTCTACTAATTGGTAATTCTCTTTGGTCAAGTTGGCATAAGCTACTGGCACAGAGGGAACTTCATTTCCTTTATGCAGCAAAACACCCCTGAGACTTGTTTTTGATGCATCAATCGGCTGTCAATGTTAGAGATAATGGGCTATTGCAGGTGGTCTCAGTGACGTACATGTGGAGGGGGATAACTCAATGACATCTCCGGGCGCTAATGACCATAGCAGTTTTGCGCCCTAAAACCAAAACAAAAAAACAAAAAATGAATGACATCTGATTCTTCCCATCTGCTGTTGAACAAGAAATTATGTTCCATCACTAATGGATGTGGCAACATACCCGTATTTCTCTATAATCTCCCTATGTTTACCGTGAATTGTGGATATGTAAATATACATACATACTACATAAAACATATCCCTGAGAATGATATTTTGTTTACATATTACAATTTCCCTTGGTAATCTGGGTTAGAAGCACAGAGTTTAATATCAGAAATAGAACTCTTGTCGAACAGTGTAATTTAATTGGATAGCGTGTGTGTGTGTGTGTGTGTGTGTGTGTGTGTGTGTGTGTGTGTGTGTGACTCATAAAACTTAAGAAGTGAATTGAAATAAAGAATATTATGATACAGAAAGTTGCTACTCACTATATAGTAGACTTAAAATGAAGGATGTCGTGTTGGGCAGCATGCTTCGCAGCAGGGTATCAACTTGTTTCTTGCCACAGTTTGTAGGTGGCCATTTATGTGGACAGTCAGTTTGTTTCTTGTCATGCCCACATATAATGCAGCACAATAGCTGCATCTTAGCTTATATAGCACTTGACTGGTTTCACAGGTAGCACTGCCTTCAATTGGATAGGTGATATTTGTGACCAGACTGGAGAAGAAGGTGGTGGTGGTGGTGGTGGTGGTGGTGGTGGTGGTGGTGGTGGTAGGATGTATGGGACAGGTTTTGCACCTAAGTCTTTTACAGGGATACAACTGATGAGGTTATAGGTTAAAATTCCTTCCTAAACACAAAGAATCCTAAACCCCCTCCTCTCGTTCAGATTCATTGAAGACATCTTTGTGATCTGGATCGAGAATGAGGATGTCCTACCACATTCCTCAAGAACCTCAGCAGCTTCTCCTCCTTTGTCTCACCAGGACCTTCTCAAGCCAGCAAGCCACATTCCTAGGTGTTGATCTCCACTTCAAAGACGACTACATCACTGCCTCTGTCCATATCCAACCTACTAACTACAAGTAATATCTCCATTTTGACAACTGCTACCCAGTCCATACCAAGAAGTCCCTCCCATACAGCCTATCCACCCACGGTTGTCACATCTGCAGTGATGAGGGGTCCTCCTCGAAATATACCGGGGGTTTCAATGAAGTGTTCAGACAATAATTATCCTCCAAACCTTGTACAAGAACAAATCTTGTGTGTCTTATCTTTGCAGTTCTCCACTACCCCCAAATTCTCACCATCTGGCCACAGAGGAGCATTCTCCTCATAACTCGGTGCCACTGAGGACTGGAAGAACTGAATTACATCCTCTGCCAGTGTTCTGACTATCATTGTGCTCTGAAATCAGAAATGTCCTGCCTACTATCCTTCACACCTGTCCCACAGTGGTATTCCTCCGTCCACCAAACCTGCACAATATACTCGTCCAAACCAGCACAATCCCCTCTCCCAACCCTTACTTAATGGCTCATATCGCTGTAATAGAACTAAATGCAAGACCTGTCCCATACATCCTTCCACCACCATCTACTCCAGTCTGGTCACAAACATCATATATCCCACCAAAGGCAGGGATATGTGGGAAACCAGTCATGTGATATTCAAGCTGAGCTGCAACCAATGTGCTGCTTTCTGCATGGGAATGACAAGAAACAAGCTGTCTTTCTGCATGAATGACCACTGATAAACTGTGGCCAGGAAACAAGTGGACCACCCTGTTGCTGAGCATGCTGCCCAACATGACATCCTTAATTTCAATGACTGTTTGACAGCCCATGCCATATGGATCCTTCTGACCAACCCCAGCTTTCTGAATTGCACAAGTGGGATCTCTCCCTGCAGTATATCCTATGTTCCTGTAACCCTCCTGACTTCAACCTTAATTAGTCAGTTCTCTCATCCATTTAGACCCTTCCCTGTCTCCATTCCAGTGCTACATAGCCCTCATATCACCAACACAAGAAGGCTTCTTAACTACTTTTGTAGAAATAACTTCCAGGATTTTGCTTTTTTGTGGGTGGCAAAGTCAGTGAAGATATTATTTATCTTTATTACATTATTTGCTAGGTATATACTATTAGACATATATTTTCACTGATAACTTATTCTTGAAGAGAAGTGATGTCTGTGTGTTGTAACTAGTGTGTCCAGAAAAATTAGTGTTTTGATCACTCCTTTTATATTCAAAGCTACGTTTTTACATTTATAATACCTACCACAGCTAAGGCTAAGTATCTATGGCTGGATGACATGTCTGGCATTGCAGTAATAGAGCTTACAAAACAACTTTGCTAATTAATGCATGTATCGACTAATCCTGACCCTGTCAAAATCCTGACTGTAGTTGGAGATTAACCATCACAAATGTACAGATACTGTTTTTTGATGTACTCTTTTTCCTCCTCCTCATGAGATAGTGTACTGGAAACAATTGCATTGTTTTGCTTATTTTGTCTTGGCTGTCTTAGTAGTTTCTTGGCATAATTTAAGTGTTTACAATTATTTATGGATATGTGTTTTGAATACTGGGGGAGAGGGGGATTTATGATGAATAGAGTCAGCAAGAATAAGGTTTCTATGCTTTACTTTATGACACATGAGAGCTGATTACCTCTGAAATGAAGAGGCTAGGAGTAAATAGTGTAGTAGAAACAACTGAAACACATAGGAGAAATGTGCACACACGTTTGGAGAGAATTTCTAATAAGTATCCGAAGATAATGTACGTACAGTATCACTGTCCCTTTGCTCTTAATATATTTCCCATTCAGACTTTCACTACAGTCTGTTCCCAGACCAATGTGTTTGTCTTCCTGCCTCACCTCTCTACAGGGAGTCCAGTAGGGAGCTGCATTGCCCCATCTGCCACCCACTCTCATGGTCATTCATCCCACCTATTGTGGATGATCCATGCACAAGGTGAGAAATGTGCTCAGGTTGTCATGAACATTAGAACTTCATTGCAACACAGAAGGCACATTATAATGTTGGGCATGTTAAATGGCTTCCTAGTGCAAAAAAACATAACAATAGTCCTGTTACGCTGTAAGGTTGTCACTAATATGAGCTAAGCTGAGCACTGCAAGCAGCACTGGTAATTTCCTATATTCCAATATTGTAGTGCTCAGAGGAATAGTTGTGACTGTTACAGCAGCCAAAAATATGACAACTGTCATCCCCATGGAGGAGATGGCAGTGCCATCCAGGATGTACGGTTCTGAAAGAAAAATACCAGGCCACATCATCATCAAGGAGGGATGAAAACAGATGCAAGATAAAACATGTAATAAGAAGACAATCAATCAGAGAACATCACAATACAAAGGTGTAGAGTACTATCCAACTCAAAGGAAATGGTAAGAGTGTTTTTTGAACATGGAGCAAAACCATTCAAACCCTGTGTAGAAGCATAGAAGCACTTGAACACAGAGATGAAGGCTGCCCAATGGAATACAAGACACTGGTAATTAGTTTCCAGAGACAAGGTAGTAATGAAAAAACCACAAAAAGAGAGGTGTTTCTAAGTAGCCAAGAGGAATAGGGCTTCATAGAAACACAGATTGTATGTAACAACATGCAGCAAAGGAAACAGATTTCTATTTAAGGCAAGGTAGAGAATGACCTGATCCACTACAAGATATCTGATAACATGATAACTATTCTTGAAGCTCCAGTTCAGCACTCTGTGTGTAACAACTGAGAGGCACTGCTCTAGGTATCTAAAGAGTAGTTTGCACTAGTGATGTCAATATTGTGGGCTACATTCTTATTAATATAGTCATGGCACTCGGAAGTGGATTGTGGATGTCAAGTCTGGGACTTGGGTTGGCTGGTGAGCCATTGTGCAGTGGTCTGTGAAGGCTGTGAAGAGCACAGGAATACCGGAAAATTGTCCAGTGTCATGTGGTCCCTATACAGAAACTATACAATGTCTGTCATGGGCAAGATGAGCTGCTCTGAGTTTGTTTCAGATTTATTAACATGCCAGCAACAGGCAGCACTCTGTTGAATGTCTCAAGACAGCATTGTAAGGTACCAGTCATATGGTACACCACACACTTCCACCTCATTCCTATTATGTCTTCTACTCCACCCTGTTCCCATACCCAACAAATTTCATCCTACCTCAACTCTACAAAGAATGCACCTGAGAAATACCCCGGATAATCTGCTACACCGTCTCCTGGCTATGTGTATCATCTGTAAGTAAAGAAAGGAGGATTACATAGTATTTGTTTGATGTGCAGTTTTACTGCATGAACAACAAAAATGTGGTAAGTGATAACATTCTTGCTATTACTTTCTGTGGGGTATCCCTGATAAAAGTTAATGATAATTTGAAATTCTTGGTGAAGTTTTCTGCAAGTCACCAAGTGCTCTCATTGTCAAATACTGGATGAATAAAATGTCAGCATATGCTTGCAGTGAGTGAGGCTGCATATACAGTCATACACTCAGTTCCCAATTGTTAAATTAACCCTGTAACATAAAATTGTATGTTTTAATAAGCAGATTACTACAGGATTTTAAATAATAGAATTTGGTTAATTATTATTTGAAATGTTGACAGTAAAAGTTTATTTGCCCCTGGTGGTATTCAGATAGCCAGCTTGCAACTGGAATAAAGTTCTGACTTTATGGAACTCGGTTAGTAATGTTCACTGTTGTACATAAATGACTAGATTAGATGCTCAGTTATTCGCTGATCACTAGGGTCTCTAAAAGATTGAAATAATTGATTCTGTTCTTTATAATGTCATATTGAAACAGTCTTCATTTATCAACTGTTTGTTTGACTTTTGCAGATTAAGTATTTTTTATATTAACACACAATTTCCTTTTTTGTCAATCAGGCCCTGTTGTGGGGGAAGCCCCGCGTCCTATTGCTCAGGTGAGTGAAAGTAGAGGCAGCACCACTGAGACTGACAGAGAGATGGTGAGTTTCACCAGCAGCAAAGGAAGTTTGGCTTTGTGGCATGTAATGAACCCCCCCACTGTTTCCTAGCCTCCTTCCAGGGTGCTAACAAATTTCATTAGCCCATGGTTTTTAGCCCTTCTGTGGGCTGCCCTGCACACCCGATTTTAATTAATCAACACCTTTCTACATATCCTATTCATCTTCACTTCATGCTTATTATTTTTTGCACTCCAATCTTTCCTGACACCACAACCTTTACAACTTCATTTGCACTGGTAAGTGAAGTGTTGTCTCAAGTCTTATATTACAATGTAATTACCTACTGAACAATTACAAAAATATATCAAAGAATACTCGCATACTGGCTAATGACATCGTAACTTCATATTTTGTCTCCTGATGTAATGGCGTTGTGACAGTGCAACAGATCTAGGGCAAGGCACTTCACTGAATGAGAATGAGACAGCATGGAATAAAACACTCAAATCAGCAAGTACAGTGAAGCCTGATGAAGCAACTATTGCTGTCCCACTCTGCAGAAACTCTTCACACATTTGCAGCAGATTTCATGCGCAAGAGAAAAAATTCCTGAAGTGAATAAAAGTTTAAACCCATTATTTGAACTAGAATGTGACTTTATGGCAGCGACCATCATTCATTGGTACTATAGACATCGCAAAATATGTAACTTTACCCCAGAGCTAGGTTACACCACATTTGATATTCATTAAACATGATATTTACCACCTACAGTTGTCTAAAATATTTAGTTATTGCAATTATACGTCATTCACCATTTTTAAAATGGTAATGGAGTCACTCTTTTTGCTATTATCATAGCCAGACGAACTTGAAAAAACCCTTTTTAGAATATTATCATGGTCATTAAATTGATTTCTCGTGCACTTCATAGAGAGGTCTTCTTGTCTTTGGGTATCACAACTTTATCTTGGGTTGCATAGTAATTCAATAAATCTAACTTCATGTTTGGTAGCTCATCTATCACCGGTTGTGCTGTGTGAAGTAAAAGTAACTGTGTAGCTACGTTCTGTAGCTATGCTCGCTGTTTGGGATTTGCTTCCAGTAATATTCAGGTATGTCTCTGATACATGAAACAGAATCAAATGATCAACCTTTGGATGATCAACCAGATCTTGTACTGACTCCTGTATACAGGTAGCTGTCCCTCCTGCAGTGACCATATGATCAACACGCATGCTGTCTGTCATATGAATCTCAATGTATAGTGTCTGCCACAAGGTGTGCAACTCTGAGGACAAGGGCCCATTCCACATTAACTTATGCTGCCATAGACATTGCAAAAATATCTTAAATGTGATCACAATGGGACTAATTAATCCAAATGGATCAAATATGTATGATGTGGCACACAGTACAGTGCATTTTGTGAAGCTGTAGATATTAGGTGCTGGTTTGAAATTGTTCACACTTTCAAAATGTTGAGCAGCTGGATGCTAGAATAAACCTCAAATTCTAACATCCTCATCATTATCAAGCAGTAAAAGTAGTTGTGTTTCTTGCACCACTGAGGGGATATTTTTGAATAGTTCGTCTGTGTTGCTGTACCATTTCCATAGTGAAGCTCCACCTCTTATCAATATCTTAATGAGATCTTACTGGAGCTTGATTTCACCCCTTACTGTATTGCATCCTGAGATACAATGGTCGATATTGAAATGATTAGTGAGATTGTTTGCTGCCTCACTCTGCTCACTCTCTTTGTGAGCTAACTTTAACAGACCACTGGCTGCAAGAAAGGGCGCACAAGTCATTCTGTATGTGATTGTCTTTCATTGGTATCCCAGAGGTGGTGCAGATCTGTCACTCCTCCACAATATTCTTTGGAAAGTGCAATCTTCATCTACTACCAGAACTTGTCAATGCATATTCTCCATGTCTACTGTGAAGGCAATGTGATGTATGTGGAAGCATAATGTTATGGATTACAAATAATGTTGAATGGTTGGTCATATCATTGGAAGACTGTTTAGTGACAAATTTGTGTTTGATTTGGCAAGACAATCAAATGCTGCTCTTATTTAGTAGTTGAGCTGAAGTGGCATGTACTATGAAATGGCTTCTGTCATGACTACTACTACCGTGTGTCGTAAACCTTCATACTTCCTCATAAACTCTGTGTAGCTTTCCACAAACTTTGATTGTCTTGTTAGTTTCTGTTCAGTCCGAGAGAAGCATTTTGCTGCATTGTGGAAAGAATTGCATAACAAACTTTGCTCTTCCTGAAATGGAAGATGAACTATGAACCTATCTGTTGAATCTTTAGTTGTGTGTTCCACGAAGTGCGAGTCACATTGCTGCTCTTCTTCCATCATTAAGTCATTGATACCACACAACTAGTGTTTGGACAGCTTTAAGCAAAAGAAGTGGAATGTGGACTCACATATTTTTTCATTTGTTGTTTTATGTAATACAATTTATTACTTAACAACATCCATATTATTACAATTTAAAAGCGTATTAAAACAGTCATGAGCCTCGCAGTAAAAACTTTAGCAGGCTTAATTAATTAGAATCCATATTTTGGCAATTGTACCATTATGAAAAGGGCATGACATTGGAAGTACACATTTTACAAAACAAGGAAAGGTCACACGAATTGGGCAGGTTCAACAAACAATTTTATCAATCAAATTAATTGCAGTGACTGACATTAGATGCATTAACAATTTGCAAACTTAAGTTACTGTTGCACAATTGAAAAACATTCATCAAAATACAGGAAGATTCGCAAGCCACACCACTGATTGTATTTGCTGGAAGGCCTCTTAGTAATGTACAACACATAACAAAAAGAAAGGAAAACCAGTAAGCAGTAAAATACACAGTGCCTCATACCAGAGATGCCATGGGAAGGTATGAATTTTAAGTATGAATCCCAAACCATGCATTGCAAACAAACATTAAAACTGACATTTAATAAACGTACAGTTGTCAAAAATTCAGAGCAGATCGCGAGCTACAGGAGAGAGCTATCACAGTCAACAAAGAATGAGCAGCTAAATTCCCCAAGTGGACTAATGATTATGCACCAAGGTAAAGATCGACAGTTTACACTGATAACTAACAGGTTTTAAACTTAACGTATTGAGAATTGTTAATAAGGGTGCAACATTTAAGTGAGTAGTTAGTTATTAGGAGGAGGAACCTCAGGCTTGGTAAATGTACCTTAGCCTTCTGAGCTAAATAAATTCACCGAATAGAGCAGACTACTGGTTCCTGCCCAAACTGTGACACACTGCCATGGAACATGTCAGATGAGCAACTCCGCTTCACTCGAGTGACTGGTAGGGGCAGCAGACTGCCAGTCAACTCAGACGCCGTGCGACGACAGAGGTGCCACCATGGCAAAAGGCAAACATGCCTCTGCTCTGGGCACAGGGAACAAGAACACATCATTTCCTGCCAAAGCTACCCTGCCAACACACACCAATGGGAACAGAATTCTGCATAAATGAAGCTTCACACAAGAAGGTGCAGGAAGTAGAAAATGTGAACAAATGGCACAAGTGTCTAGCAATGTAATTAACACTGTTCAAAATTTCTGTTATTCAGAATTGAAAATATCAGCACCTGCTGATTAAATAACTCAAGTGTACCCATGTACCAAGATCACTTTGCCTCTGACATAGATCATGTTACAATTGATTCTCTTCCTGAGACTTTAACAGGGAATACTCTTACACTTGTGTGACATATTACCTGGAACACAAATTGCAATTAATAACACTGACTGATGATCATGCACTCAGTCACTCATAGGTGCATTAATATAACAGATGCAATTTTAGATAACACAGACATGACCTCACTCAAATATAAAAGAACAACACTTTACTCCACTCAGTTGTGAAGGGCCCGTGCATTGCAGGATTCGAGCCAGGATATTATTGCATCCTACACACTCAGGTGATCATTGAGGAGACACAAAATTGAAGCTTGTAGAGTAAGACAGTAACTTGCCAATCAGGTTGCATGCAATGTCTGTATGTCTTCATGCAGCTCACAGCTATCTGGCCTTATGTGAGCCAACCGAGCTCGCCCTGACTGATTCAACCTTCAGCGGCATCTCAGGACCTGCACCGGACAGTGGAAGTCTGCCAAAAGCAACAACTTGCCAGCCACATTCCCTACAGCCAACTGTTCTCCAGGCCCCACCAAACCAACACACACGTGCAAATGTTGCTATGGCTCAGACATGATTTAATCCTTCTGTCTTCCACAGTTTGTTCAAGAAAGTCGGTGTCAGTTTTCACAAAGCATAACATGAATGGCCACCTTGACAAAATTTTGTGTTCTACCATTTGATACTCCTTTGACATACATAACCCAACACAGTTCTGTCTCTTAAAGCACTGGATGATAAGTTCTTATGGAGATAGTCCTTGCCTTCTGAATGTACAGAGAAACTTTTGCTCCCAGCAACTTGTCGATCTTGGCAGGTGACCAAAATTCTAGATCGATTAGTTTTATACGTGTCAAATCCAACACACTGTTTAATTTTGCTGAAGGTAACTGACATCTTGTCTTGATCCCAGACAGAAGGTGAAATGAAGATGTTTATACAGGATTCAACTTGAACCGAGATGTGCTTTTTCGTTTCTGATATGATTCCACCTGTTCCTTGCATGTATACTTTACTGTGCCATCTGTGAAGTGAGAGGCACTGTGCACATGCTTCAGATATAAATCATGACTGTGAGTCAGAAACTAAGGGAGCATAAGTTTGCCATGTGCCACTGCTATCTGTCAACTGTGTTGTCACTGTCGTAAGCAGCATTTGGTTGTCTCTGATGACTTTAAGTGAGCAATAACGCAATGTATTTGATGAATGTATACCATTGTTTTTGTGTTTCATGTCACTAGGACAGTCCTTCCTTGTTCCATCATTGTTGTTTTATTTCTGTCTGTAGCAGTGTGTGGTGCCATTTTCAACAAGCATGACAGCATACAGATGTGCAACTAGAAGCCCTACGATCACCCTTGGGACAGTTGTTGATCAGTTTGTTGGGCATCACTATAGGTTTGTGTTTGCTACTTGTGGCTTGCCTTAATTTGCTGCACTTGACCAATGCAGCACTAGCAGGGACTAGATTCATCTCAAATGCCCAATGTGCTTGGCGTTGCAGGTGATCTGCTGTTTGTTCCAATATGTGCTGTGTCTTGATAGTACTGTAGCCTTAACGATTTTGGATTTGCATTTATTTGTGAGTAAAGCACATCTATATTCTAATGTCAGAAAGCTATTGAAACTCAGGCAGATTTTAAATTCTGTTCCTACAGACAGGTCAACATTTTCTATAAAGAACAGTGATATAATTAAGTCTTGAAAGGATACATTTAGTTGTAATCCAATCAGCAAATGAACATTGCTTGAAGTAGTGCACGAAGTTCATTTGCACTTTCCCCGGTCACTGACAGGAACATTAACATCATTCTTCAGATGTGCTGATGCAATCAGCCTAGGATTATTGTATGTGTTGCAAGCTGTATCAAAAGCTACATTAAAATTGGTGGTAGTCACAAGAAGATTGGCAGTGAGCTGCACATGTTACTGAACTAAGCAAGTGGTTATTTAGCAGTGTCCTCTAATTCCTCGTCATTTACCACAAGACTCACAAATGATGCCTGAACCGCTTTACATCACATTTGAATGATGGAAGTTTTATGGTGGGCAACTTTATGGTACACTCTGATGCCCTCAAGTCAGAACCCCCTCCTCCTGCAGGGGGCTTGCAATTCTTTCTTCTTTCATGAGTTCACACATGGCGCACGTGGGACTCTGAGCTATTGCAGCCAATTCTTCCTTACTGGCCACATTTGTCACCCTGCCCTCCCTCCCTATCCTTGCCGACTCCCAGTTGCCCCCTCCTTCCCCAATCTTTGTACTCCGGTTCATCTCGACATGGCTATGCTCCCAGGGTGGTCCACAACTCTTTTTTTGGATATGTGCGTGGCGAGCACAGGGCCCCGAGCTAGTGCAGTTCTCCTTCCTTTCCTGTCTGCCCTACCCCCCTACCCCACGCCGCCTCGTTCCCACTCTCTCTTTTTGGGAGTAATGTATCGAGCCTTCGCCCGGACATGGATGTTTGAAAAATCCGGGATCCTGTTTCCTTTGTTTTTCTCCATCCCCACACTTTCTTCCTCTATTGGTGTTTCCCTACGTTCACTCTTCTCCTTGTTTTCATGCCCTTACTTCTCTCTCTTCCTCATTCTCCTTGCCTTCTTTTCCATGTCTTATTCTCGGCTTCGGTGTTTGAGATTCTTTCTTCTATCCCTCTCTCTCTTTCCTCTCTTCTTTCTACCATGTGCATGTCTGAAGGCCAATGCGTTCACACGCATAGCCGGTGATGCGGGGTAACACGTAATTCCCCGCCCTGGTTAGACAAGTAAGGCACTCATGTACCGCTGGTAAAGGCCAGGCTCAGGGAGGGGTGATTGCCTGAGCTGTACCTTCCGAACGTGCTGATTAGTCCCTCTGTTTCTTGAGAGGTATGACCTCAGGTGTGCACAATCACCTAAGGCGGGAGTGCCGTCTGAGAGGGCCCCGACGAGGTAGGAGCACGCCATCGGAGATGCTGGCAATCATGAGGGATTCGTCCGTCTGCAATGGATTTCTCTTCTTCTTCTTCTTCTTCTGTCTTCTGTCTTCTGTCCAAAAAAGAAAGCTAGATGAAACTCCTGTTCCGAAAATTCTACCACCAGCACTGAAGGTTCTTGTTGTCACAAGATCTGGCGGTCACGATTTCTCAACAGTCAACCCTTTCGTCATTCAGAATGGTGTAGATGCGATTGCAGGACCAGTGAAATCATGTACTCAGTTGTGCAGCGGTACCTTGCTGTTGGAGACAGAGCACCTTCCAGGCCCAAAAATTACTTCTAGCCCCTCCCTTACACATAGATCCTGTAGGTGTGGAGGCCCACCACACCTTGAATTTGTCGCGTGGCATGTTGTATACCAGGTCACCTGACAGACTAACTGATGAGGAGATTGTCTATCCTCTTTGATCAGGGAGTGACAGCCGTCCATCGGGTCATAAAAAGGGTTGACAAGGACCACATACTGACCCAAAAAATATTCCTGACATTCGACAATGTGCACTTGCCTTCACGAATTATAGCGGGTTACGAGGTCATTTCTGTTCGGCTGAATGTACCCAGCCCTACAAAGTGTTACCAATGTTAGTGGTTTAACCACACATGGCATTCTTGATAAAGTGCAGCTAAATGCATTACCTGTGGCAGGGATGCCCATGAGGGTGACTGTCCACCTCCATCCCCTCATTGTATCAACTGCATGGGCAACCATGCTGCCTCCTCTCGTGACTGCCCCCTCTACAAAGATAAAAAAAGTATACAGGAAATTCGAGTGAACGAGAAGGTGTCGACGTCAGCTGCTTGCAAGTTATTCATTAGCAGGAAGCCCACTGTGCTTCCTTCAGGCAAATACAGTATCATTCTCGGCTCTCCTTGGCCTACCAGGGAGGTGGCTACACAGACATGTGATCTAACATTTAGCAATTTGATCATCAGATCAGCCAGTGCTAAGATCACCTGATCAATGTCTCCTCTTCCTCCCACCAACCCTAACTCTCAAACATCTTCATCAGCTACTCCTAAGACAAGGACCTCTAAATCAGGGGCTCAGACCTTCAAAAAAGAACTGACACGCGAAGGTTTCTTGTGTACACAAACTTCACAGAAATCAACTGTTCTATCGGCAAAACGTAGTTCTGCAATGAAGGCTCATAGAAAAAAAAGAGTTCTCCATGTCTGCAGAGGCGCAAATTCCCGTCCCCGGCCATCTTCAGTTTCGCCAGGCCGCACCACTGGTAGCCGATCATCTGGCCTTTAACCGGCGGAGGAAGCCACCACTCCCGACCAGCTCAGGAAGGGGGCAGACGCAATTGTTGAGTTTATGCCTGCTTGTCGTAGGTCTCCAAGAAACGAAGTTACGCCCATGCGATCGTATTGACCTGACACACTATACCTCCATGCATTTTGACCTACTCCCTGTGGCATGTATTCAGGCTCATGGAGGGATCATGTTGCTGGTTCTTGATGAGGTCTACTATAATCCAATCACATTGCACACAGATCTGTAGGTAGTTGCCTTCCGGATTACTCTCTCCACTTTCACATTCTCCATTCTTGCTGTTTACACTTCATCATTGTCTGCTTTCACTAGGGCAGACATGATACAACTGATTACTCAGCTTCCTACACCATTTTTGTTGATTGGAGACTTTAATGCCCACCATCCCCTTTAGGGCTCTCCAGCATCCTGCCTGAGAGGCTCCCTCTTGGCAGACCTTTTCAACCATCTCAATTTTCTCTGCTTAAATACCGGTGCACCTACCTTCCTTTCGGACACAACGCATACCTATTCCCACCTGGACCTCTCAACATCCACAATCCAACTTGCATGTCGGTTGGAATGGTATGCTCTGTCTGACACATACTCGAGCGACCATTTCCCCTGCATAATCCATCTCCTGCATGACACCTTTTCTCCACATACCACTAGCTGGAACATCTCCAAAGCTGACTGGGGGGCTTGTCAACCTCCCTGGCGACCTTCCATGATCAAAACTTCTCCAGCTGTGATAGTCTGGTCGCATACTTCATGGACGTTATTCTCACTGCTGCTGAATATTCCACCCCTCATACTTCCTTTTCTCCACATCGAGTCCCAGTCCCCTGGTGGACTACCACATGCAGCAATGCTATTCATGCTCGGCGACATGCTTTACGCACAGTGCCACCCTAAGTTGGCAATCTGTATCAGTTACAAACGACTCCGTGCACAATGTCATCGTGTTATCAAAGAAAGCAAAAAGGCTTGCTGGGTGTCTTTCACCAGCTCATCCAACAGTTTTACCTTTTCTTCAGCAGTCTGGGGTGGCCTGTGTCGGCTGTCTGGCACCAAGGTCCACTCCCTGATTTCTGGCCTGACTGTAGTGAATGAAGTCCTTGTGGACGCTGAAGATGTCTCAAATGCCTTCAGCCGCTTTTTCATGGAGGTTTCAAGCTCTGCCCATTACCACCCAGCCTTCTTCCCCTGAAAACCAGCAGTGGATGCACGGCCTCCTTCTTTCCAGTCTTTGAATCATGAAAGTTACAATGCCACCTTCACCGTGCGGTAACTCGAAAGTGCACTCGCCTGGTCCCGATCCTCTGCTCCGGGGCCCGATGGTATCCGTATTCAGATGCTGAAGAACCTTTCTCGCGCAGGTAAAGGCTGTCTTCTTCACGCCTATAATCGCATCTGGACTGAAGGTCATGTTCCCACACACTGGCGTGAAGCAGTTGTTGTTCCCATACCCAAACCAGGAAAGGACAATCACCTTCCTTCCAGTTATCACCCCATCTCCCTTACCAGCTGCGTCTGCAAGGTGATGGAGCACATGGTAAATTCTCGATTGGTTTGGCTCCGTGAATCTTGACGCCTCCTTACCAATGTCCAATGTGGCTTTCGTAGGCGCTGCTCTGCTGTTGACCACCTAGCTACCTTGTCAACCTTCATTATGAACAACTTCTTGCGTAAGCGCCAGAAGGTGGCTGTTTTCTTTGATTTGGAGAAGTCTTATGACACCTGTTTGAGGGCAGGAATTCTCCACACCATGTACATTTCGGGCCTTCGCAGTTGCCTCCCTCTTTTTATTAATGCATTTTTAATGGATCAAATAGTAAGGGTACATGTGGGTTCTGTTCTGTCACATGCCTTTCGCCAGTAGAATGGGATGCCACAGGGCTCCGTTTTGAGTGTGGCCCTTTTTGCCATAGCTATCAATCCATTAATGGATTGCCTTCCAGCTGAGGTTTCGGGCTCCCATTTCGTGGATGACTTTACAATCTACTGCAGCGCTTTGAGAACATGTCTCCTGGAGCGCTGTCTTCAGCATTGTCTAAACCGTCTACATTCCTGGACTGTCGCTAACGGTTTTCGTTTTTCTGGTGAGAAAATGGTGTGTATGAACTTCCGGCATTACAAACAGTTTCTTCCACCATTCTTACATCTCAGTCGTGTTGCTCTCCCATTCGTGGAGACAAAAAAATTTTTAGGTCTTACATTTGACAGGAAACTTTGCTGGTCTCCACATGGGCCTTATTTGGCTGCTCGTTGTACCCATTCCCTAAATGTCCTCCGTATTCTCAGTGGTACGTCATGGGGAGCAGATCGAGTGGTTCTGCTTTGCTTATATCAGTCCATTGTCCGATCAAAGGTGGATTATGGGAGCATTGTCTACTCTTCTGCTCGGCTGTCCATCTTACACCGTCTAAACTCTATCCACCATCGGGGGTTAAGTCTGGTGACTGGAGCATTCTACAACAGCCCTTTTGAGAGTCTGAATGCCAAAGCTCCTGAATTAGCACTTAACTACCGGCACGATATGTTGCTTTGTCGGTACGCCTGCTGACTGATGTCAATGCCCGACCACCCATCATATTTTTGCTTCTTTGACGACTCTTTCGATCCCCCCCAGGGGGTCCACAACTCTTTTGTGGACACATGCGTAGCGAGCACGGGACCCCGAGCTAATGTGGCCCTCCTTCCTTTCCGGGCTGCATACCTTCCCTATCCGCATCCTTCCCCATCCCCCATCTTCGCCCCCCCCCCCCCCTCACCACTGGCTTTTTCCTTCCCTTTCTCCCCCTCTGGGAGTATGGTTTGTGCCTACGTCTGGAGACGGACGCCCAAAATTATTCCAAATTCCTTGCTTTCTACACTCGCAAGTCCTCGTCCTTCCTCCGTCCTTCTCTTTGCCCTCTTCTCCGCTGCGGCGTTTGAGACCCCCTCTTCTTTCCTTTCCCTTTCCCTTTCTCTTTTTTCCTCAGTGTGCGTGTCTGAAGGCCAACCCACGCACTTCCATGTGTAGCCGGTGACGGGGTAACGCGTAATTCCCCACCCCGGGTAGACAGGTAGGACACGTACGTACCCCCTGGTAACGGCCAGGCCCAGGGAGGGGTGATTACCCGAGCTGATACCTTCCGAAAGTGCCGATTCGTCCCTCCGTCAGTTTGTCGGGAGGTGTGACCTGAGGTGTGAACAATCACCTAAGGCGGGAGTGCCCTCAATGAGGGCCCCCACAAGGGAGGAGCGCGCCATCGGAGACGCCGGTAATCATGGGGGATTCTTCCGCAATGGTTTCCTCACTTTCCACTATGTCTGCTCACAAACGTAAGTTCACTGAGTCTCAGCCACAGACGGTTCTTCCATCATTGCCACAGTTACTTGTTGTTTCTCAGTCTGATGAAGGTCACGACTTCTCCACGGTCATCTCTTTCATTGCTCAGAAAGGTGTCGACGCAGTTGCAAGTCCTGTAAAGTCTTGTTCCCGATTACGGAATGGCAACCTGTTGTTAGAAACAGTCAGTGCGCTCCAGGCACAAAAATTGCTGCGTACTTCTCTGCTCCACACCTTCCCTGTCCGGGTGGAACCGCACCGTACCTTAAATTCCTCGCATGGAGTCGTTTATACACGCTCCCTCGATGGATTGTCTGACGAAGAAATTCAGCACTACCTGTCTGACCAGGGCGTAACGGCTGTTCATAGGGTTATGAAAAGGGTTGACACGAACATCATTCCAACCCTCACTGTCTACTTGACATTTGACAAAGTTCAACTCCCATCGAAAATCAAAGCAGGCTATGAGATAATTTCCGTTCGCCCTTACGTCCCGAACCCTACGCGTTGCTATCGATGTCAGCGGTTCAATCACACCAGCCAGTCCTGTTCCAATCCGGCCAAATGTGTTACGTGTGGCAAGGATGCCCATGAGGGTGCTTGTCCACCTCCATCCCCTCGCTGCATCAACTGTATTGGTGACCACGCTGCTTCCTCTCGAGATTGCCCCGTTTTTAAGGACGAAAAGCTCATCCAGGAAATAAGAGTGAAGGAAAAGGTGTCGACCTTTGCTGCTCGAAAATTGTTCGCCAGTCGACAGCCCACCGTGCCTCAGACAGGAAAATACAGCACTGTCCTTGCTTCTCCTCGGCCAACAAAGGAGGCGGCCATGCAGACTTGCGACCTCACCTTCAGTACCACGGTCGTCAGATTGGCCAGCGCAAAGATCGCCCGTTCAACCTCACCACTTTCGCCTGCCCACTCTATGGCTCACCCTTCATCGGGTTCTGCTAAATCTCGAGCCCAAAAGTCAGACACCAAGTCTTCGAAAAAAGAGCATACTCATGAAGAGTTTTTACGTACCGCAACTTCACAACCATCGGTTCATCCATCTAAACATCATACTTCCAAGAAGGCTACAAAGAAACACAGTTCCTCTCCTTCTCCACCAAGGCGATTCCCATCTACAGCACCCCCTGGGGGAAATCGCCATCGGCCGTCTTCTGTGTCGCCGAGGCGCACTGCTGGTTGCCGGTCAACCGGCCGATCGCTGGTGGCAGGGGCTGCTACTGACCAACCTATGGATCAGGATCTTCTGCCTTCAGCTGAATGCCATTCCATGCTGTCAGTCGCAAGCTCTGAGCAGTCGTTGAGTTGACAGCACCCTTGCTCACATTCCTCCATTTTCTGTTCACCCTATGTCCACTATCCACTGGAATATCCGCGGCATTCGAGCCAATCGGGACGAATTGTCGGTCCTCTTACGATCCTACTCGCCGGTCATCTTCTGTCTTCCAGAAACAAAGCTGCGTCCCCATGACCGCTTTGTTCTCCCTCATTTTCAGTCCGTCCTATATGACCTCCCCTCTGTTGAAGGCACTCCAGCCCATGGAGGACTCATGATTCATCTCCATGATACTCTCCATTATCACCCAATCCCCTTAAACAGTTCCTTCCAAGCTGTCGCCGTCCGTCTTTCCATTTCTGGATACACGTTCTCTCTTTGTACTGTATACATTCCATCATCCACACCAATGGCACGAGCTGATCTCCTTCTACTTCTTGGTCAGCTTCCACCCCCCTATTTGCTGGTTGGGGACTTCAATGCCCACCACCTGCTTTGGGGATCTCCACATCCTTGTCCACGTGGCTCTCTATTGCTAGACGTCTTCCACCAAGCGGATCTACGTAGTTTGCCTCAACACTGGGGTCCCCACATTTTTGTCTGCCTCTACGACAAATTTATCTCATTTGGACCTTGCAGTCGGTACTGTTCCGCTAGCTCGGCACTTCGAATGGTTCGCCCCTGATGATACACACTCGAGTGACCACTTTCCATGTGTCCTTAGACTGCAGCCTCAGCTGCCATATATGCGCTCGCGACGCTGGAAGTTTGGCCAAGCCGATTTGACACTTTTTTTGTCTCTAGCGACACTCGATGACCGTCGCTTTCCCAGCGTCGACGATGAGGTCACACATATTACCGATGTTATTCTTACAGCTGCGGAACGTTCAATAACACGCACCTCCGAATTGCCCCGGCGCCCCCCAGTTCTTTGGTGGAACGAGGCATGCCGTGACGCAATACGTGAGCGGCGACGAGCTCTTCGCATTTTCCGTCACCATCATACTTTGGCCAACTGTATCCGCTATAAGCAGCTCCGTGTGCGATGCCGTCGCGTCATCCGCGATAGCAAGAAGGCAAGCTGGAAATTCTTTATTAGCTCATTTAACACCTTCACTCCCTCCTCGGAAGTTTGGAGTCGGCTTCGACGGTTCTCAGGCGCGCCTAGTTTCTCCCCGGTCTCTGGGCTCACTGTCGCGCATGATACCTTAGTGGACCCCGTCGTAATTTCTAACTCATTGGGTCAGCACTTTGCTGAGATTTCGAGCTCTTCAAATTAACCGCCAGCGTTCTCCCGAAGAAACGTGCAGCGAAAGTGCGACATCTTGCTTTCTCCTCTCAAAATCACGAAAGCTACAATACTGTTTTCTCCATGCGGGAACTCCAACATGCCCTCTCTTCTTCTCGCTCCTCCGCCCCAGGACCGGATGGTATCCGTGTCCAAATGTTGCTGCATTTATCAACCCATAGTCTGCGTTACGTCCTTCGCCTTTATAATCGAATTTGGACCGACAGTACGTTTCCCAGATGGTGGCGGGAAGCTATTGTCGTTCCCGTTCCGAAACCTGGATAGGACAAACATCTCCCCTCTAGCTATCGCCCCATTTCTCTCACGAGTAGTGTCTGTAAGGTTTTTTAGCGTAAGGTGAATTACCGTTTAGCTTGGTGGCTGGAATCCCGCAGTCTTTTAACACCAGCCCAATGCGGATTCCGGAAGCATCGTTCTGCAGTTGACCATCTTGTTGCTCTCTCCACTTATATCATGAACAATTTTCTCTGGAAACGCCAAACGGTAGCAATATTTTTTTACCTGGAGAGAGCATACGATACCTGTTGGAGGACAGGCATCCTCCACACACTGTTCTCTTGCGGCTTTCGAGGCCAGCTGCTCCTTTTTCTTCGCGAATTTATGGCAGAGCACACATTTAGGGTACGAGTGAACACTACTCTCTCCCGTACTTTCTCCCAAGAAAACGGGGTACCCCAGGGCTCCGTGCTGAGTGTTGTACTGTTTGCCATCGCCATAAATCCAATTATGGATTGTCTCCTTCCTGATGTCTCGGGCTCCCTCTTTGTGGACGATTTTGCGATCTACTACAGCTCTCAATGGACCAGCCTTCTTGAACGATGTCTTCAGGGATGTCTCGATCACCTCCACTGGTGGAGCATTGAAACCGGCTTCTGTTTCTCACCCAGTAAGACCGTTTGTGTTAATATTTGGCATCGTACGGAGTTTCTTCCGCCTTCCTTACATCTAGGACCTGTCAACCTTCCATTTTCGGACGTCGCTAAATTCTTGGGTCTTACCAAAATGGCTTTGTTGTGCTGTTATTGTGAATGGCTGAAAGCAAGGGGAAACTACGGCCGTAATTTTTTCGGAGGGCATGCAGCTTTTACTTTACGTTTAAATGATAATGGTGTCCTCTTGGGTAAAATATTCCGGAGGTAAAGTAGTCCCCCATTCGGATCTCCGGGAGGGGGCTACTCAAGAGGATATCGTTATCAGGAGAAAGAAAACTGGCGTTCTACGGATCGGAGCGTGGAATGTCAGATCCCTTAATAGGGCAGGTAGATTAGAAAATTTAAAAAGGGAAATGGGTAGCTTAAAGTTAGATATAGTGGGAATTAGTGAAGTTCAGTGGCAGGAGGGACAAGACTTTTGGTCAGGTGATTACAGGGTTATAAATACAAAATCAAATAGGGGTAATGCTGGAGTAGGTTTAATAATGAATAAAAAAATAGGAGTGCGGGTTAGCTACTACAAGCAGCATAGTGAACGCATTATTGTGGCCAAGATAGACACAAAGCCCATGCCTACTACAGTAGTAAAAGTTTATATGCCAACTAGCTCTGCAGATGATGAAGAAATTGATGAAATGTATGACGAGTTAAAAGAAATTATTCAGGTAGTGAAGGGAGACAAAAATTTAAAAGTCATGGGTGACTGGAATTCGTCAGTAGGAAAAGGGAGAGAAGGAAACATAGTAGGTGAATATGGATTGGGGGGAAGAAATCAAAGAGGCAGCCGCCTTGTAGAATTTTGCACAGAGCATAACTTAATCATAGCTAACACTTGGTTCAAGAATCATAAAAGAAGGTTGTATACCTGGAAGAATCCTGGAGATACTAAAAGGTATCAGATAGATTATATAATGGTAAGACAGAGATTTAGGAACCAAGTTTTAAATTGTAAGACATTTCCAGGGGCAGATGTGGATTCTGACCACAATCTATTGGTTATGAACTGCAGATTGAAACTGAAGAAACTGCAAAAAGGTGGGAATTTAAGGAGATGGGACCTGGATAAACTGAAAGAACCAGAGGTTGTAGATAGTTTCAGGGAGAGCATAAGGGAACAATTGACAGGAATTGGGGAAAGAAATACAGTAGAAGAAGAATGGGTAGCTCTAAGGGATGAAGTAGTGAAGGCAGCAGACGATCAAGTAGGTAAAAAGATGAGGACTAATAGAAATCCTTGGGTAACAGAAGAAATATTGAATTTAATTGATGAAAGGAGAAAATATAAAAATGCAGTAAATGAAGCAGGCAAAAAGGAATACAAACGTCTCAAAAATGAGATAGACAGGAAGTGCAAAATGGCTAAGCAGGGATGGCTAAAGGACAAATGTAAGGATGTAGAGGCCTGTCTCAATAGGGGTGAGATAGATACTGCCTACAGGAAAATTAAAGAGACCTTTGGAGAGAAGAGAACCACTTGTATGAATATCAAGAGCTCAGATGGCAACCCAGTTCTAAGCAAAGAAGGGAAGGCAGAAAGGTGGAAGGAGTATATAGAGGGTTTATACAAGTGTGATGTACTTGAGGACAATATTATGCAAATGGAAGAGGATGTAGATGAAGACGAAATGGGAGATAAGATACTGCGTGAAGAGTTTGACAGAGCACTGAAAGACCTGAGTCGAAACAAGGCCCCGGGAGTAGACAACTTTCCATTAGAACTACTGATGGCCTTGGGAGAGCCAGTCCTGACAAAACTCTACCATCTGGTGAGCAAGATGTATGAGACAGGCGAAATGCCCTCAGACTTCAAGAAGAATATAATAATTCCAATCCCAAAGAAAGCAGGTGTTGACAGATGTGAAAATTACCGAACTATCGGTTTAATAAGTCACAGCTGCAAAATACTAACGTGAATTCTTTACAGACAAATGGAAAAACTGGTAGAAGCGGACCTCGGGAAACATCAGTTTGGATTCCGTAGAAATGTTGGAACACGTGGGGCAATACTGACCTTACGACTTATCTTAGAAGAAAGATTAAGAAAAGGCAAACCTTCGTTTCTAGCATTTGTAGACTTAGAGATAGCTTTTGACAATGTTAACTGGAATACTCTCTTTCAAATTCTGAAGGTGGCAGGGGTAAAATACAGGGAGCAAAAGGCTATTTACAATTTGTACAGAAACCAGATGGCAGTTGTAAGAGTCAAGGGGCATGAAAGGGAAGCAGTGGTTGGGAAAGGAGTGAGATAGGGTTGTAGCCTCTCCCCGATGTTATTCAATCTGTATATTGAGCAAGCAGTAAAAGAAACAAAAGAAAAATTCGGAGTAGGTATTAAAATTTATGGAGAAGAAGTAAAAACTTTGAGGTTCGCCGATGGCATTGTAATTCTGTCAGAGACAGCAAAGGACTTGGAAGGGCAGTTGAACGGAATGGACAGTGTCTTGAAAGGAGGATATAAGACGAACATCAACAAAAGCAAAACGAGGATAATGGAATGTAGTCAAATTAAATCGGGTGATGCTGAGGGAATTAGATTAGGAAATGAGACACTTAAAGTAGTAAAGGAGTTTTGCTATTTAGGGAGTAAAATAACTGATGATGGTCGAAGTAGAGAGGATATAAAATGTAGACTCACAATGGCAAGGAAATCGTTTCTGAAGAAGAAAAATTTGTTAACATCGAGTATAGATGTAAGTGTCAGGAAGTCGTTTCTGAAAGTATTTCTATGGAGTGTAGCCATGTATGGAAGTGAAACATTGACGATAAATAGTTTGGACAAGAAGAGAATAGAAGCTTTCGAAATGTGGTACTAAAGAAGAATGCTGAATATTAGGTGGGTAGATCACATAACTAATGAAGAAGTACTGAAAAGGATCGGGGAGAAGAGAAGTTTGTGGCACAACTTGACTAGAAGAAGGGATTGGTTGGTAGGACATGTTCTGAGGCATCAAGGGATCACCAATTTAGTATTGGAGGGCAGCGTGGAGGGTAAAAATTGTAGAGGGAAGCCAAGAGATGAATAGACTAAGCAGATTCAGAGGGATGTAGGTTGCGGAAAGTACTGGGAGATGAAGAGGCTTGTACAGGAAAGAGTAGCATGGAGAGCTGCATCAAACCAGTCTCAGGGCTGAAGACCACAACAACAACATGTTTGACAGAAAACTGTGCTGGTCCTCCCACATTTCCTATCTGTCGGCTCGCTATCTGCGATCTCTCAACACCCTCCATGTCCTGAATGGTACCTCCTGGGGAGCGGACCGAGTGGTCCTTCTCCACCTCTATCGTGCCTTAGTGCACTCGAAATTGGACTATAGAAGCATAGTTTACTCCTTTGTTTAGCCGCCTATTTTTCGGCGTCTCGACTCTATCCGCCACTGTGGATTACATTTAGTATCTAGAGCTTTTTACACCAGCCCTGTGGAAAGCCTTTATGCTGAGACTGCTGAACCTCCGCTGTCCAATCGGCGAGCGGTCCTTCTGAGCCGTTATGCTAGCCACCTGTCTTCCATGCCTGCTAATCCAGCCCATGACATTTTCTTCGACGCCTTCTTGGATTTAGGGTATGCAGGCCGCCCTCCCTCCCTACTGCCACCTCTTCCGTCAACTGCTCCATTCTCTTTCCTTCCACTTTCCTAAAACTTTCTTGAGAACTTGGGGTACAGCACCACCTTGGCTCTGTCCCCAGACCTGTTTGCTCCATGATGTTTGTCAGTTTCCGAAGGATGGTACCCCTTCACTTGTTTACTGTCGGGCATTTTCTGCTCAATGTGCACAAATGAAGGATGCCACATTTATTTACACTGATGGCTCAAATACATCATTTTGTATAGGGAGTGCCTATATTGTTGGAGACACCCCAAATCGATTTCGGCTTCCCGACCAGTGTTCCGTTTATACTGCGGAGCTTTACGCTGTTCTCCAGGCTGTCCAAAATATCCGTCGCCATCAGCGGATACAGTATGTTATCTGTTCAGATTCTCTCAGCTCTCTCCTCAGTCTCCAAGCTCTCAACCCTGTCCACCCACTGGTCCACCGGATTCAGGACTGTCTCTGCTTGCTCCACTTTGGGGGCATCTCGGTGGCATTCCTCTGGATCCCTGGACACGTTGGTATCTGTGGAAATGAGGCGGCCGATATAGCGACCAAGGCTGCAGGCTCTCTTCTTTGGCCAGCTATTCGCACGATTCCCTTCACCGATCTATGGAGTGTTTTATGTCGTCGTGTTGTTCTTTTATGGCACGCACATTGGTCGACACTTCCCCATAATACATTGCGGGACGTGAAAGCTCTTCCCTGTGCTTCAACCTCTTCCTCCTGAACGCGTCGTCGGGAGGAGGTAATTTTAACTAGACTCCGGATAAGGCACTGTCTTTTTAGCCATTGACATCTTTTAAGCGGCGATCCTCCCCCACTCTGTTCCCACTGCTCTCAGCTGTGGATGGTAAGACACCTTTTAATTGAGTACCCCTATTTTACTCCGTTACCCGCCCGTCTACAGCTGTCACCTGATATATCGTCAATTTTAGCAGATAACGCGCTCAGCCGATTGCGATCTTGAGTTTATTAGTGCCAGTGAGATGATGTGAGGGACAACCAAAACCTTTCTGTAGCGGTTTTTTATGCTTTACTCCTGCTTTTAGTTTTACAATATTTTGAGATTTGCTCCCTTAGCTGCTGGTTCCATTTTCGTTTTTTACCTTTTCCTAAGTCACAGACTGGGCGCTAATGACCATTGCAGTTTTGCGCCCTAAAAAAAAAGAAAGAAAAGAAAAAAAGAAAAACCAACTGAGGAAAATACAGGCGGCAGAAATGAGATCCTAAAGGAGTATTAATGGTGGTGTGAGGGTGGATACAATCCGAAATGAAGATATTAGGAAACACTAAATATAGGATCAATACATAATAAAACATTTAAAAAGATACAAAACCAGACATTTACACAGGTAATGTAGGAGTACACGCTGAGCGGCAGAAGAGATGGAGGACAGCCCAGGAGATTGTGGAGACAACTGTAAAACCAGAGTGGGCAAGAATCCATGACTCATAAAGTGAAAAAGAAGTAGTAGTAGAAGAAGAAGAAGAAGGGAAGAAACTGCAGCAAACTACCCCTTAGAGAATAATGAGCAAAGAGGATCGTACAGACTCAAGGCCGGAAATCCTGTACAGTACATTACAGCACTCAACATGCTGAGACAAGACAACCATTAGAGAACCTGTCCGAAGTGGTTCCCACAGGCTTCTAAGCAAGTGCGGACATGATGCAGCTGCATCTGACACCAATTTTCAAATGTCCATTTACTAGTTCACTTAACTGTTCCACTCCCTATTCTGTTGTGTGGGGCAACCTCAGATGGCTCTCTGGGACCAAGAATCAATTTCAAATTTCTGCCCTGGTAGCAGCAGATATAGGCATAATAAACCCTATCACTATCTCTATGATCTGTAATTTTGTAATGGTCTGTTATTCATTTCCCCTTCCATGATCCTTCAGACTACTCCACCAGATCATATTTGAGGGGTGTTCCTTCCAGCAAACTATGCTGCACTTCTATTTCAGTCACTGGCATTATCCTTGCACCAGCCTTCATGCATCTAGCAGCTGTAGTCTACATATCCACCATGTTGACTTGTGTTTTGTGGGCTTCTTTGTTCTGCTCTGTGGCAGTGGCTGTAAGTGGCAGCTGGCAGCTCTAGTGAATTCAGACAGTTAAGCTCAATTGAAATAGAAATATTTTGTGATTCTTCATTTGTATTATTATGCAGTTTTCGTCAATTGGACTTTAATAAAATTTCACATGTATCTACTCGTCACTGCACCTGATTCGTAATCTCTGTCATTATATAATTCACCAACTTACTAACACTGAGATGAGCATGTGCAGTGAGATGACATTCCGCTGACACATTAGAAGGTGTTTGATTTATGCTTAAATTCAGTTCATGTAAAGTTATTCAGCTTTTTAATTTTATTGCAGGAGCAGGAAGAGGTACACCCAGAGGAGGTACTGGCAGGTGAGATTTTTGCTTTCTTCAGTAGCTTAATTACATGTTAAAGTTATCACTTTAATATTTTATTATTTGGTATTTTTTCCATATTATTTTTGCTAAACTATTTTAGTGAAACAGTTGTTCAAAATTTTATACTTGAACTTGACACAGGATGTTAATTACATGGTACATAATTCATACTGAAAATTGGCAGTGCCTTTGTAACTACAAAACTGATGCAAACATTGAAAAAATCGGTAAATCGGTAATCCTTGTTAACTCATTTTAACTCAGACACTGCTCTGATTGTTAAACGGCGATCTAGTCGAACAAGTTTACCGATTTTTCCAATGTTTGCATCAGTTTTTGCTGACAATGGTCTGCCAGTGCGAGTGTCATCACTGGTGTCTTCGCGGCCATCTTTAAATCGTTTAAACCACTCAAACACTTGTGTTTGTGATAAACAATCATCGCCGTACACTTGTTGTAATATTACAAACGTTTCACTTGCAAATTTTCCTAGTTTGAAACAAAATTTGATGTTAACACGCTGTTCTTTCTGTACACTCAACATTTTCCGACGCACAGACAAAACGTCAACTACTTAAAACAGACGCCACGGGCAGACTGAGTGCAGGAAGCAGATGAAACTCGAGCAGTAGGCGGAGTGAGAGTCACTTGACAGGCCACGCGACTTTCAGCCTTATTGCATTCGTTTTATTGTTTCACCAGTACTAGTCCGGTTTTTTTCTAGCCACACCTCGTATATGTTACTAGCTTGGACCGTGGTGTTACGCATGGTTAAACAGCTATTTATAAATATATGTTAATGCCGAAACTCACTATTGACGCGTATGCACTATCAGAAAAGCCATCCCTTGTTATATCTGGAAAAGTACATTATAGATAAAGCTTATTTACAAAATCATCTACGTACGGATACAGATATACAAGGGGAATTCGAAAAGAAGAGGCACATTAGTGAAAAGTTGTACTTACTCTAATGATAGAAAACTGTAACATATTAATAGTATTAATAGTAAGACTTATTAATAACATTCATTATTTGGCTCCACAAATTTATATGTAAAGTTTTACTCCAGTGCATGGGAAATAAGCATCCCAGGTTGGGATGCAAAACTAAAACCAGAGGAGGGGATGGTCTGATGCAGAGTGGGGGAAATCCCCCCATCCCCCCTGCAAATCGCACACTGGTGCCACAGTTATCCCTCGCCTGCCAAGAGGGTAATTGACTACGCAATGACAACATGCTACTGAGTACAAGATGCCTGACTTGATCGTAGCTTCACAACATGTGTACTACATTCTCGAGACCCATCTCCAATTCTGTCACCCCTTCCACTCCCATATCAGCTTCCCTAATTTAAACATATGGGAGTTCCCCTTCGCTCATGCTTAAGTTCCACAATCCTCCTTCCCTCAGTACCTGTATGTGTACCTGTGCCTCTTAGCCTCTTATATTACATCCTGTTCCAACTCATCCCATCACTGACATTCTCAATCAATCAGTCCACCACAACTCCTCATGCAGTTGGCCTGCAGGTTTAAGAAAATTTATGTGACTGACAGAGGGACAGAGTGTGGCAAATGTTATTCCAGACTTAGCCTTTGATTGTTTATTTCTACAATAACCCTTTTATGACCAACAGAACATCTTAGGCTGGTGCATAAGGCTGTAATGTTTTCTATAAGTACAAATAACACACACTATACATAATGGAGACTAAAGTCGTCATAAATAATATAATCTGCTTCACTGATCAAGGAAATCTGCAAATGTTGGGGTAACTTTCTGAATCCATAACTGTAAAAATCATGTGGTTTTGTAGCAAAGAACTTGTAGAGCCATGTTCAAAGTGTATTTTCACCCCAAAAGCAAGTTTGTGAAGATCATTCAACAGAGAGCAGAAAAGGTGAAATCTGTGGGTGCAATGTCAGGTGAAAAGGTGGTTGCAGATTGACTTCCCAAACTAGTTGTTGTATAGTGTTACTGGCCAGTGTCGCAGAATTCCGGTTGCTGTTATTGTGGAATAGCATCACTTCACACAGTCTTCCTAGTTGTTGTTCTGGGATTTCATCTGGAAGATGTCTGTTGATGACAATAAATGCCAACAGGAGAGTTACACCTCATGTGAGCTACTCTTTGTACACCACATGGCCACTGTTCCACCAGATGCATAACACTATCTTATGTGGATGCATGCAAGTCTTTTTATGTGGCATTACTGCTTTGTTTGGACTAAACCATTTCTTTCTATTCTTTCCCTTGCATAAGCACAAAGAAAAATTTTCTAGTCATCAGTAATGGTGCAGGATAGGAATGATAGGTGGTGTTCACACACAAATCGATGACAAGCAAGTGGATGATGCACATATGGCCAACCAGTAATTTTTCTCATTTGGCTTGTGTTTCTCATATGCTTCATTGTTGAACCTTCTCCATTGCATTCAAGTGCTCCACAATGATGGAATGAGCATGAGGGACTCAGTCGAGGGGAAATTTTACAAAACTATTTCACTGAAGATAATGTTAGTGTTCCTTTATATGACCCTATAATATTCTTTCCCCTATTGTAACCATGTCTGTGGCATTCACTAAGAGAAGCAGAATGTTTCACAAGTGTCAATCACATTGAGTGTGGGATAGCATTTCACATTTCCTGATTACAATCTCTGAATTCCAAAGACAAGTCATGTTTCATATTTATCAGTCCCCTTATCATAGTAAATACAATGCAGGGTGAATGTTGTGTGTTTGGTATGATTTGAACTGGAAGTTGCAGCAACAATGAATGAATAATGCTTCTGATTTTCTCTCTGTTGCAATAAGTCACCACTGACATGACAACTAGAAAAAAGTTCATTCTGAGTGTCACATGACAGATAATGCATGTGCAAACGCTTTCCAGACTATTGTTGGTCTTCTACCTTGCTTATGTGTTCAACTGTTATAGACAGAAGAGTTCGAATATTCACAGGAAATTTTCATTAGTTGAACCTGC